>NW_015168064.1:260929-266998 GCF_001447785.1 Gekko japonicus
CAGAATATTGGGCATAATATTAATTTTGAGCAGTGGGATCAAATATGGAAGAAAAATATTAAGATTATGAAAACTATACCGTATAAAGAAAATGTGTATATAATGTTTTATAGATGGTATGTAACACCTGAACGATTAGCTAAAATTGATTCAAAATGTTCTAATAAGTGTTGGAAATGTGAAAATAAGACTGGTACATTTTACCATATGTGGTGGCTCTGTGAAAGAGCTAAGAGATATTGGGCAATGGTACATGAAATTTTACAAAAAAATTAGGTACATGGGTGCCATTTACACCAGAGGCTTTGTTATTAAACATTTTACCTGAACACTCCAAGAAACTACGGCAGCCAGAATACTTTATGCAAAATACTGGAAACTAACGGAGACACCAACAAAACGAGAACTTATAAACAAAATACTGGAGGTGGCGGAAATGAATAAATTGATTGTATTGATAAAAGGAATCAACATTCCAGAATACTTGGACTCGGTTTTATAACTGGTATGGTAAGCAGATGTAGGTAAATTTTTAGGGACAGAACATTGGTAGATAAAATGAAGAATATACATGTCTTATGTAGTAAGAGATAAAAGGTTACTTATACAGGACACAGGAAATAATCATTACTGTGGGATAGGCGCTAACATTAACGCTTGATAAAAATCAGGAAAATATACCCCATGTATGTATGTGTACGTGTGTTTGTTTGTATTTTATATGTTTTTGTGTGTTTAATATATGTGAAAAAACTTTAATAAAATTCTGCCTCTTTGGGGCCCTGGTCATAGTCATCCCTGTAACATCTAGTTAGGTCCTAAGGGTTGCCTCACATGCTACAGCAAAAGCAGGCTCCTGCATTTTTACTGTGAATCCACCATGCCATTTCTGAAATGTTTAAAGGTTATTCTGTTTCCAAAAACACAGCAAGCATGAGCTACAATTGTGATGCTTTTCAGCCATGCACTTCCTGTGTCTCTTCAGACATTTCAGTGTCCTTCAGACTTTAGAGAGCACACAAAGCGTGTCTGAACAATTCTGAAATGTAGATAAAAGCCTTACAAAACAACAAAGCAAGCTTGAATGCTGTGTATGTGGTGGCTCCTGCAGAGGAATTTGCTTTATTATAGTTATACTCAGTAGTCAAACTTTTAAAAAAATTACAGGAGGTTTGCCTTATTTCTCTTTTCTTTATTCTTTTCTGTTAGGCTGACTCCTTCAGACTGTCCTTTTGTAACTGCATATAGTAAATTGTGAGACATATCTTCCAACTTGATGCACATGTTCTGTTAACTGTGCTATTTCTGTGTATAGCACAGACTCTCTTAGGTTTCATGTCTTTATTTAAACCTTTGGAGATTTATTCTTTTTGGCTATGATTCTAATAAAATACTCTGTACCAGTCGTTCGGAACTTGTGTACAAAACATAAATAAACAATACTTCCGACAATCTACAAAAATAGCAGACAATAGTTTGTGCTTCCCACCTGGCACTCTTGATACTTTGCCTTGTGTCTATAGTTGAGTAATGGTGAAGTCTCTAAAATGGGTCATCTTCAGTGGCTATTTAATGTCAGGAAAGCTACTTTCCTGTCTCTAATAAGAGAAGCAAAGTGCAATTTAGAAGCCTAGCCTTACGCAAACCTGCTCAGTTTAGTTCATCACTATCAATAAAACATCAGTTTGATCTAGAATTAAAAGTGTCAGCCATAAAGAACCCTAATCCATTATCAGTAAGTGCAAGAGTGATCAGTGTAAAATACTCAGTAGTAGAGAACGTAGCAAAACCTAATAGTGTAACAGCAAGAAAATCCCTATAGAGCTAAAACATAAGCAAAACTATAAGAATCCAGAATCCAAAATCTTATAGATAAATACAGATGTAAAAATGCACATTGGCCTGATAAACCCAGTTAAGACTGGGACTATAAAAAGCCTAAAGAATAGGTGCCAGGCAGGTTCTGGGGCAGTGCATTTTACACACAAGGTACCACACTAAAAAACCTCATCTCTGCTGCCCCCTCACCTATGTGGGCACACAGAGCTTGGGAAGAAGATTTTAACTGGCAGGTAGGATGATATGGGTGGAGGCGGCCCTTTAAAGGTAAAAACTAGCACTAGTGCAGATTTTCCAATATTGGGGTGTTGTATTCTCAATATCCAACCCCTGACAGAAATATAACACCAGCTATTTGTACTACGGATATTGGGGGGGGGCAGGTGGCTCATCTTCATGATATTTAGAATGAAGGAGGAACAGCGTGCTTGCTCCATAGTTGGCCAGTTCCAAAGTCTCTCATTGGAAATCTTAATTTTAACAGGGAACCAAATCCATGCAAAGAGTATCTGCCCCCCCCCCCGGGCTTTAAACCAAATACAATCTTTCTTCATTGTATGAGGCAGGGCTTGGGGGAGAAGCTAGCCTCCACCAGGAAAGACAGGAATGAGGTGATGTTTAGATGAAGGGATGCTGCCAATAGCAGGCCTGGCTTTTGGCAAGGGGTTGACAGAAGGTCCAAGAAAGGCAGATAGTCCGTATCCACGACTGTTATCTGAGACCTGAATGAAGAAAAAAGGTTTTTCTTTCTAAAAAAAATAGCCCCATGCTGTTTTTAGCACATAGGAAATACACAAGAGACTAAGTACACCAGCGGACATGTTGCTTACAATAAGAGGGTCTGTGGTCTTTAGGAAAAATGGAGCTAGTTGGGTTAAGTTGACCAGATTTCAAAGTTGGATCATCAGGATAGATTCAGGTGGGTAGCCATGTTGGTCTGAAGCAGCAGAACAAAGTTTGAGTCCAGTGGCACCTTTAAGACCGACAAAGTTTAATTCAAGGTATGAGCTTTCATGTATCTGAAGAAGTGTGCTTACACATGAAAGCTTATACCTTGAATTAAACTTTGTCGGTCTTAAAGGTGCCACTGGACTCAAACTTTGTTCTGTGGAGCATCAAAACAGACAATGTACTGTACCCAGCTAAGGAGACTGAGGTTAAGTAAACTCCTACTCTCTGTTTATTCCTTTGTCTTAAATTCCTTCTCTCCCACTCATCTTCATGCTTGTTCTGTGGCACAGAATTCTTATTCAGACACAGGGCTTGACTCTCATTCACTTTCTCTCCTAACTTTTCATATGTGCATCCTTCTGAACACAACAGTTCCACTGTTCTTGTGCATTTTCTAATCCTGTAACTCTATAATTCCCTGACTAAAATCTAAACCTTACGTTGGAAGGTTGTTTTGTGGTTACTGGTAGTCTATTAAAGGCACTTGGACCGGCATACTCTTTAGGTAAAGATCCCTAAAGCCACATGGTCTGCTCCCCCCCAACCCCATCCATTGGCAACTGTCAGTTTTCCAAAGCTGGCCAGGCTGTAAAAGTGTGAAGAGGTTTCCTTCTGACACTGAGCTTAATTCTCCCAAATTGATTAGGGTTCTGTCACTTCTGTGTGTCTGTCTTGACCTCAGTCCAAGGTAGAGACTAGAGTTCTCACGTATCTAAGGATATATGTGAAAGGGAGCACATGTGGTAATTGGAGAAAAGTGGCTCCCCAAAGGCCCTCCTTTAAATAAAGAAATATTTCTATTCCATCTCCATTTTGTATTTAAACTGGTGTGTTTGGTTGGGACAAAAGCCTATTGCCCAAATACTGGAAGTCGTGTGTAGGGGTGTGAGGGTGAGTACAGGCCTGTGCACCAAAAAGTAGACATTGCATTGATTTTGGTGTCTTGGAACCTGCTTTAGAGAAGAGGAAATGGGAATATTTCTGTTTTTAGCCATTTTTGTGTCTCCCCCGCCCCGTATATAGAGAGGGGAAGAAATAAATCTGTTTCATCAAATATGGAAAATGAGGTGATTCTGCCCTACTTCAACCAGACAAATGCTCCCATATTTTTCAAACCAGGGTATCTGTGAAGCCAGTGTTTACTTTGGATTCTGAGATGCATTTGGGGATTTGTACTGAGTATCCAATATGTGAGCAATAGTTGTTAAGAGTGTTAGATCAACACTCTTAGATTGGGGAGACCACAGTTCAAATCCCCATTTAGCCATGAAGCACACTGTGTGACCTTGGGCCAGTCATACACTCAAGCCTAAGTTGTAAGGAAGGGGGGGGGGTATTTCCTTTCGTACACAAAATATTTACTTAGCTGTCTCAGTGAAGGTGTTCATGACATATTTCCTCTACACTAACTGAGTCCTCTTTCTTTAAGCTTCAGACTATTACAAGTGGAAAAACTATATTTTAAAATCACATGATTAGTAGTTGATTGCATATAGTTTTTGGAAATATAAATAGTTTCATACTGAAATACTTTGATATAGTTTACGAAGTATGGGCCTAGACTGGGTTCAGCTCTGTGTCCCTGGAAATGGGGAAGTCTACACCCCGCCCTGTGTGGGAGAGTCTTTGGAAAGGAGAGGGGGAGAGAGAGAGCGCACACAGGTTCAAGTCAACTCCCTCCTTTCTTTGTGCTGAGGCTGCCTGAGCCTCAAATAAAGGGCCCTGGAGGAAGTTGTGATCCAGGAGCCTATGCACATGGGTACAGATCCTTATACATTGATCGATCTGTGGAATGAGGAAATACCCCAGTTTGAAAATTCAGTTGCTCTCAAAGCCTTCTGCCGTGTTTAAGAATCTAGTCTGGTTTTGTTGGTACTCCTTAACAGCTGAAGTATTTATCATCTATCTTGTAGAAAACTACTGTTACCCTGTTGAAGAAGAATTATGCAATCTGACTCACTTCAAGGTCAGATGGTTTGTAAATACAGCTAACACAGTCCATCTCAAACATTAGTACTATTCCTGCTCCAAGGCAAGCAGGAGGCTGAGCCCATTGCAAGAGAGTGATCAACACAACTCTTCTAGGCTCAAATCATTTTATTTGGCTCCTCATGCATTCAGATAAGCTCATTAATTTATGATTCAGCTTCTGAATGAGTGAGAGAGTTGATCTTTAGTGACTTAAGTCCATTTGTATGACTTGGTAAAAAGAGATGATTCTGTGCATCTTGTTGCCGCTAGTGATCTCTAACAAAAACAGAAAAAAACTAATAAAGGAGTTTGGTGGGCGTCCTAGCTACCTGGAAAGCTGTCTGTAACCAATAAGGAAGGCTAGTTCAGAACATCTGACCTAACGGGTTAATAAACTACCATTCCCATCACGCATTACTTTAAAGGCAGAGGACTTCTTTTCCTGCACTAATACAAACAGACATCCTGGAATGCAAAGTCAAATGGGCCTTAGAAAGCATTGCTAACAACAAAGCTAGCGGAGGTGATGGTATCCCAGCTGAGCTATTCCAAGTCTTAAAAGATGATGCTGTTAAAGTGCTGCACTCATTATGCAAGCAAATTTGGACAACGCAACAGTGGCCACAGGACTGGAAAAGGTCAGTTTACATTCCAATCCCAAAGAAGGGCAATGCCAAGGAATGTTCAAACTATCGCACAATTGCACTCATTTCACACGCTAGCAAGGTTATGCTAAAGATCCTACAAGCTAGGCTTCAGCAGTACGTGGATAGAGAACTGCCAGAAGTACAAGTTGGGTTTTGAAGAGGTAGAGGAACTAGAGTTCAATTACCAACATTTGCTGAATTATGGAGAAAGCGAGGGAGTACCAGAAAAACAACTACTTTTGCTTCATTGACTATGCTAAAGCCTTTGATTGTATGGACCACAACAAACTATGGCAAGTCCTTAGAGATGGGAGTACCAGACCACCTCACATGTCTCTTGAGAAACCTGTATAAGGGTCAAAAAGTGACAGAAAGAACAAGAGGAACTAGAGTTCAATTACCAACATTTGCTGAATTATGGAGAAAGCGAGGGAGTACCAGAAAAACAACTACTTTTGCTTCATTGACTATGCTAAAGCCTTTGATTGTATGGACCACAACAAACTATGGCAAGTCCTTAGAGATGGGAGTACCAGACCACCTCACATGTCTCTTGAGAAACCTGTATAAGGGTCAAAAAGTGACAGAACTGGATATGGAACAACTGATTGGTTTAGCATAGGAAAAGGAGTACGACAAGGATGTATATTGTCCCCTTGCT
>NW_015168064.1:268034-268264 GCF_001447785.1 Gekko japonicus
GGAAAAGTCTCCATATCTCTATTTTGCCTTAAATTGGTTTTGATGCCAGCAGAGTGAGAAAATGCCAGAGGCTCTGGGTGGGTGCCCCATGGTAAATGCACCAAACAATTCCTAAAGATTTTCCAAAACACTACTCTGTCGATAAATCGTTTTCTACACTCACAGCTTCCCCTGCCAGAATGTAACACTTTGAATTAGTACCAGAGCTTTAAGAGCTCTCCAGCTGTCAC
>NW_015168064.1:268445-270302 GCF_001447785.1 Gekko japonicus
GGTCCCATATGTGACAATTCCAACTGTCTTGCGGGGGGGGGGTGAGTTTGAGGTGTGGAATGGAGTGAAGTCCAATCAGCTTCCATATGCAAATGACCTTGAAACGCTGGCCCAATCAGAGAAGAGTGGGCTGAAGCGGCCCAGCCGTAGAAGCCCCATCCCTGCGTTCAGTCTGCAGATGGTCCTCTCCTGTCAGAGGCCCCGAGCAGACTGAGCAGACTGAACCGGCGGGGGCTGACGTGGGCAAGACTACACAAAGCAGCCAGTCAACCCAGCCAGCGTCTTCTGACTGACAGTTCAAGCTTCCAAACACTGTTGGTGTGCATTGGAATGTTGGGCCCCACTATGGCTTTATATATAAGGGAGAGATATGCAGAGTATATTATGTGAAATACCGGCCTGGATAAATCACAAGCCAGAATTAAGATTGCTGGGGAAAACATCAACAACCTCAGATATGCAGACGATAGCACTCTAATGGCAGAAAGTGAAGAGGACCTAAAGAGCCTCTTGCTCAGGGTAAAAGAGGAGAGCGCAAAAGTGGGCTTGAAGCTCAACATCAAAAAACTAAGATCATGGCATCCGGCCCCATCACTCCTTGGCAAATAGAAGGGGAAGTCATGGAAGCAGTGACAGACTTCACGTTCCTGGGAACCAAGATCACTGCAGACGGTCACTGCAGCCATGAAATTCCTTGGGAGGAAAGTGATGGCAAACCTAGACAGCAAAAAGTAGAGACATCACCCTGCCAACAAAAGTCCGTATGGTCAAAATAATGGTATTCCGAGTAGTAATGTATGGCTGTGAAAGTTGGACCATAAGGAAGGCCAAGTGCCGAAGAATAGACTCTTTTGAATTATGGTGCTGGAGAAGACTCTTGAGAGTCCCTTGGACTGCGAGGAGATCAAATCGGTCAGTCCTAAAAAAAATCTACCCTGACTGTTCCCTGGAAGGCCAGATACTGAAGTTGAAGCTCAAATACTTTGGCCACCAAATGAGAAGGGAGCACTCACTGGAGAAGAACCTGATGCTGGGAAAGACTGAAGGTAAAATAAGAAGGGGATGGCAAAGGATGAGATGGTTACACAGTGTTATCAATGCAACGGACATGAAATTGAGCAAACTCTCAAGCACAATGGAAGACAGGAGAGCTGGTGTGATGTGGTCCATGGGGTCGTGAAGAGTCGGACTTGACTGTGCGACTGAACAACAACAAAAACTGATTGCTATGCTTTAGTGACTCAAGACTAGCCAGGATATGGGACATTTTCGGGATCCCAAGCATATTTTTATTACAGTTTTCTGAATACTAGTTAATCTAATAGAAAGTATTATCTCATTAGGCCCATGTTTTAAAGATGTTCCTGCATTTTCAATCTTCTGGACTTTAAATATACACACTAAAAGTTGTTTAGCTGCCCATCTCTTGAATAAGTACATGTGGTCCATTGTTTGGTGATTTCCATTAACACTTGTGAATTCTGCTATGGTGGAAAAAAATTAATTGTTAGAGTTCTGGAAGACAATGCCATGCTATGTAGGTTTTATGGTTGTACCTCTGAGACACTTTGTGTACTACAATTTAAGTGTAAACCTCAGCAGCTGCTTTTGAGTGAATACTTCATTGCAATTTTGGCTTGCTTTCGGATAATATTTGAAATTCCTTGAATTTAGTGTTGGTCACATGTTTTTATCCTGTTCTGTTGCTATGGCTTTTTTGCTAATGCAATATATATATATATATATATTTAAAGTCAAAACTTCCTGGAGCAATGGAGCAAAAGGGGGGGAGCAGAACAGAGTCCTTTTTTGTTTTGTGTTTTTCATATGTGCATGTGTACATGCGTGCGCATGTGG
>NW_015168064.1:270314-333877 GCF_001447785.1 Gekko japonicus
ATATATATATATAAAATTCATTTGCTGCTGTTTCTGCTTGAAAGCCCTTTGCATGGAGCTGTCCTGTATTTCTGTGTTCATTGTGGAACAGGAAGTGGGCAAGAGCTTACTCAAATATTATTATAAGCATGTGTGTGTCTCCAATCCAGTCAGTTGTGCTCATACTTCTAGTTTAACTGGACTCGTTTGTGGTATGATGATGCTTCAGTAAGCTGTGAGCTTAATCACAGTATCTCCACTTTCCAGGCTTGCATCTAATGGAACCCTTTGGCTTGTATGGGACAGCTTAGTCGGCACTTGGAGAGATGGCAGAATTAATAGCAACTACATTACACTGAATATAGTTTAGCTGAGGACACTTCAGGGCCATCTCTTTGAAATATGATGGCAAAATTGGTTATATTATCAAATGTACTATAAATTAATTCAGTGAACTTTCCCTTTTTATAAAATAGTCTGTCACTATAGTTGTTGATATAATTGCTAGAATGCCTGTAGTCTAGAAGAATCATATGCCATAAATCTGAGGTAACACCATAATACTATGTAGCTGAATTTTTTTTCTTCTGTCCTTTCCTATAGTCATCTGCTTTATACTCCTTTGGTTCTGTGCTCAGAGAGAAATTTTGGTTGGCACCTTTCAAGGGAAGTATGCTCAACAAACATTTCCTTGTTCTTAATTTCCTAAATTAACATTCCTTCAAAAGGAAACATAAATCCTGTGGCATGGAATTATGCAGATCTTCGGAGGTGAAGGATGAAGCAACTAAGTTTTGATGCTTTTGCAGAAAAAGTGTCTCATTGACTTAACTATGCTGTTAATTAGGAACTAGGAAGACTTCACACCTTTATCCTGAGCTATGTGTTTTCTACATTAGGAAGGCTGTTTGACAGTGTGAATGATCTACCGTCCCTCACATCTGGATCCCTTCCTTTTTTTAAAAAAAGACTTAACCGGTGTTTCGGTTCCTGAAAGCTAGCCTTTATATTCATCTGGGAACAACGTTTAAGATTGCTGAGGTAAAATTCAGTGATCTGGCACTAATCAGCGGTATCTAGCTTCTTGAATAGTCCTCCTCAGTAAATGAGAACTTGGGACAAAGGCAGTGCTGGAGCCACCTGCATACAACCCCTGGCCAAATGTCTGTCTTAAGGAGAAGAGCTGCCCCAAAGGGTAACTTTATACACTAGACTAGAGACTGTCTGAAATTTAATCAGATAAGATGCCAAAATGTAATATTTTCTATTTCCAGTCTATATCTGGAATTCTGTGGTCTATTGAAAATAAATTGTTGAGAGAGTATCTGTCTAACTGAAAAGGCAACTTTATTCTGATGACTACCCTAATTTTATTTTTTATGAATCAACTCTGGAAAGATGAATGCTTTTTTCTTTTTAATTTTATTGCGTTTATTACAACATATAGGCAAAACAAGAACACAACAGTATTGCACAACCTTGTGATAAGTAAGATATTGAACTTATAACTTGCATAGAACATCATACCAAAATGCTTCTCTATTATGTTGCATTAGAGAAGTGGATCATAACACTGAATTTAAATCAACCAACTTCCAAACATATCGTACAACTTTTTAATGTCAGATATTAAGCAAGTTCATATGAACCAATTTTTTTAAGAACCACATTATGAGAAGCCAAATAACCTAGAAGAAGAGATTGGATTTATACCCTGCCCTTCACTTGGAGTCTCAGAGTGGCTTACAAACTCCTTTCCCTTCCCCTCCCCACAACACATACCCTGTGAGATAGGGGGGAATGAGAGAGCTATGAGAGAATTGCTCTTTCAAGGACAGCTCTGACAGAACTATGGCTTGCCCAAGGTCATCCAGCAGCTGCAAGTGGAAGCATGGGGAATCAAACCCAGTTCTCCCAAATTAGAGTCTGCGCACTTAACCACTACACCAAACTGGCTCTAATACAGGAAACCACTTTACTACAAATTTGGAGTATATATCCCTATCCATATTACTTTGAGTTATTTGATCAATGATTTTTCCATTATATATAGATTCCATATCTTGTTGTGCCACATATTTATGAAAGGCCCTGCCTTGTCTCTCCATTTAGCAGCTATATCTGTTTTTGCTGCAATCTATAATGTGACTAATTCTTTTATAGATTTTGTAATATCTAGATCTGACCAGTACTTTTGAAATAAGAGTTTGGGTTCCATAGGTATATTAAAACCAAGCATACTATAAATCCGATTTAAAACCTGTTCCCAAAATGCCATGATAACCTCGCACCTCCACCAGCAATGCTCAAATGGACCCACTTCTTCACACATTTTCCAGCACAATGGAGCAGAATTAGAAGACACAAGAGAGAGTACACTATATGTCGTTGTTTGTGGACAGTGGCAGCTGCCATACTGCTATGTTGTGTTTCCATAGCTAGAAGCATCATACTGGAGTACTCTAACCATGGCGTTTGCAAGTGCTCATGCTCTGAGTATCCACAGATAGCAGCTGCTGCAGGAAAAGGTTGTGGTTGGAGCCAGTCTCTGTGATAGCAGAAGAAAAGACTGGCAGGAGCCCTTTTTGTGTATTCCCCATCTGTCTGCTGCTGCCTGCGTGTGCAAACCTTCTTTTAACAGATCACACACAATGGAACCAGTGCCAGCAGGAGAAGGGGTTAGGTGACCTCTTAATTTGCAGGGTTGTTGTACTCTACAGTGGCCAAAGCTCAGCTGAGAGAGCAAATATATACCAGTTACTCCTTTAGCTACTTCTTTAACTTTTGACTGGCAACTGTGAATGATTAGGAAGCTCACCAAAATTCCAAATCACCATGGTTTTGTCTGGGAGATTAATAGTAGTAATACTTATTTGTTGCAAAGTACTTCAGGTAAAAAAGGTATGGCTGTGAGAGTTGGGCCATAAGGAAGGCCAAGCACCAAAGAATAGATGCTTTTGAATTATGGTGCTAGAGAAGACTCTTGAGAGTCCCTTGGACTGCAAGAAAATCAAATCAGTCAATCCTAAAAGAAATCAACCCTGACTGTTCCTTGGAAGGCCAGATACTGAAGCTGAAGCTCAAATACTTTGGCCACCGAATGAGAAGAGAGCACTCACTGGAGAAGACTGAAGGTCAAAGAAGAAGGCAAAGGATGAGATGGTTAGACAGTGTTACTGATGCAACAAACATGAAATTGCGCATACTCCGGGGGACGGTGGAAGACAGGAGGGCCTGGCGTGATGTGGTCCATGGGGTCACAAAGAGTCTGACTCGACTATGTGATTGAACAACGACACTTCAGCTACTAGTAAGAATAGTAAGCATCTATAGTCCTTACAAATCTGTGTAGCTATTTAACATGAAGTATGAAATCAGATTATTTACTCCCTACCTTTCTCCACAAAGGGGGGCCCAAAGTACCTTATATAATTCTCCTCTTCTCCATTTTATCCTCACAACAACCGGGTGAGGTAGATTAGGCAGGAAGTATGGACTAGCTCAAGGTCACCCAGCAAGCTTCTATGGAAGAGTAGGGATTCAAACCTGGGTCCCCCAGATCCTAATCTGATACTCTAACCACTAGACAACACTAGTGTTCATGTGTAAAAGATTACATACTGAAGCCTGACTTATAGCAGTCAATGTTCAACTGAGGATGCAGCTTGAAAAGGGTTAAGAATGAGTTAAAGGAATATAAACTTTTTTTTGAAATCTTGATCACAAATAGAGAGTACGTAGCTTCCATTTTATTGTCACCAAAAATGTAAACTAAAGTACTTTCCCTGCACTAAACTACAAATACTTTAGATAAGGGGTATTTACTTCTAATGTGGGCCTGTACAGATGTAATGATTGTGATGTTTAACTGAGCTAGAGATGGGGTGTTGAATCATGTGCTCCCCCCCCCCCGCCCCAATCTTACCTGCAAAAATCCCTATCTTCCCTCACCCATAATTCAAAAGAATCTATTCTTCGGCGCTCGGCCTTCCTTATAGTCCAACTCTCGCAGCCATACAGTACTACTGGGAATACCATTGCTTTGACCATATGGACTTTTGTTGGCAGGGTGATGTCTCTACAGTGAGATGTCTCTCACTGGAGAAGGAAATGGCAACCCACTCCAGTATCTTTGCCAAGAAAACCCCATGGACAGTAACAAAGCATAATAAAAAGTAGAGACTATTCAGGTAAAGAACGCTAAACCACACTTTCTGCTCCCCCTTAACTGGTAAGCATCTCAGTTTTCAAGCTGGCCAGGTTGTGGAAGTGGGAAGAGGTTTCCCCTGATACTGAGTTTAATTCCCCAACATGGTTACGGTTCAGAATGAGCAAGCTGAACCCAAGTTAGAGATTCTGCACATGTCTAAGGATACATGTAATTTGGTTGAAGGTCACTGAGAAAGCTCTAATTTCAGAGTCACATATAAGAAGCCTGGTTGCCCTGGATGGTTTGTATTTAACCAACCAGCAGCATAACACAAGAAGAACTTCTCCATTTCCCCTTCTACCAACAGCCCCTTTAGACCCCTTCCCCCAAAAGATTTTGTCTGGTGTCAGAAGACCCATCTTGACAAAAAGGTCCATATCTGGAAGAGCTGCAAGTGGTCTCTCTCCATAGTGCAGCACCCAACCAGTGTTCCCTCTAAGCTGAGTTAGTGTGAGCTAGCTCACAATTTTTTAGCCTCCAGCTCACAGATTTTTGTCTCAGCTCAGGAAAGATGGCTCCAGAGTAAACTAATTTATGCAGTAACCAAATCGCTCGCTCACAACTTGAATGCCAGCAGCTCACAAAGTAGAATTTTTGCTCACAAGACTCCACAGCTTAGAAGGGAGCATTGCACCCAATCCATTTGGCTTATTGCCCACATTAATTTTATGGTTCCAGACATAACCTTACTGGGTGGTCAAAAGGGATGGGGGGGGGGGGGGAAAGGAAAATGGGTATCTTGTCAGCACCTTCTGCTGGTAGTTGGTTGGATATATCCCAAAATATAAAGATGAAGCTAGAGCCAGATGCCTGGCTTCCAAGAAGGTACATGCAAGTCACAGAGTTGGCAGACTTGTAAAATCCAGAAAAGGTTTATCACAGGCAGTGCAACATGCAAATTAGAAACAAATCAAATAAATCATGATGTATTTTGTCATTTCCTCCTCCTCCAGATTGTCACACCAAGTTAAACAGTACAATTTTCTTCCCAGAAATTAAACTTCAATGAATTTAGCTATACTTGTAAAAACAAAGGTTTTACAAATAGCCACAAATTATGAATAACTTAATGTTCTGCACTGAAGTCTTTAAATTCCATATAAAAATACCCTAACCTTAAGTATCTTGAAGTGCAAACTAGCCTAACTGAAATTAGTAGAATTTCAGTATACTCTTATACACTTGTACTCTGAGGTAAGGGATATATTTCAACTGTGTGCACAAGATACTAGCTTTAGTAGCTTCAATCTGTACTCGTTTGGAATGTGTGTGTGTGTGTGTGTGTCCCATCCACTCTCAACTCAAGTAAGATTTGTGGCAGCATGAGATATTTGTTCATCCATTGCCAGACAGAGTGGAAATTACTTGACACAAGAGTTCAGAATGACATATTCAGGTGGTCCATGAAGCAGCTGTGGCATAGTGAAGAACCACTGAAGCATGATAGAAATCATGTGCTGTGAACTTATCCAGAGAACTAGAATTTCATTTCCCAGAGATTTGTCACCTGTGAGCTTTAAGCTTCAGCTTTTAGCCTGCCTGCATACACTGCCAATTCCTCAGGTATTTCTTCTTGAATGAACACACATTTAACCAAGACAGAGTAGCCATCTTCAGTTATGAGATATGAACTCCGGTTAATACCACACAGTATGGAAAGGCAGTACACACTCAAGCATTTTGCCAGAGGTATTGCTGGGTAGTACTACGAACATTACAACAAGTGATTTATGAGAAAGAAACTGAAAACAAATAAATATTTTCTCTCACACACAGAGTGGGATGCATAATGTACAGAACAAAGATTTTTATGAAAGACCATCCATCCATTAGAGAATGTTTTCTGTGTATGCTGCAGATGTATGCAGTGTTCATTCCAACATTTCTACATCAAAACTGCTTTATTTATGAGCACAGCAGACATGGCCTTCTTCACGTGTTTTCTGCTGTGCTCTACTGGTGGAGAAGGGAGCAGACAGTACCCCAAATCCGTTGTTCTCTTGACCTGCCTTGCCCTTAGTGGTTAGCCTTGGCATCTCTCTCTTAAAAAGGACTGTGGCACAGACAACCACACAGAGAAACAAGCAGCTTACTGCTATTCCTTCCTGGAGGCGATGTCTGTATTTTTAAGGACACGTTTCTTCTTAAATACATCTAATTTTGTCTACAATTAGTATGCTCTAACTTGTTAATTAAATTAAAAGACGCCTGCTCCTTGGGAGGAAAGCGATGACGAACCTAAACAGTATGATAAAAAGTAGAGACATCACCCTGCCAACAAAAGTCCACATGGTCAAAGCAATGGTATTCCAAGTAGTCATGTATGGCTGCGAGAGTTGGACTATAAGGAAGGCCGAGCGCCGAAGAATAGATTCTTTTGAACTATGGTGCTGGAGAAGACTCTTGAGAGTCCCTTGGACTGCAAGAAGATCAAATCAGTCAATCCTAAAAGAAATCAACCCTGACTGTTCCCTGGAAGGCCAGATAATGAAACTGAAGCTAAAATACTTTGGCCACCAAATGAGAAGGGAGCACTCACTGGAGAAGACCCTGATGCTGGGAAAGATCGGTCAAAGAAGACGGGGACGGCAAAGGATGAGATGGTTAGACAGTGTCATAGATGCAACGAACGTGAAATTGAGCAAACTTTAGAGGACAGCGGAAGACAGGAAGGCCTGGCGTGATCTGGTCCATGGGGTCGCGGAGAGTCGGACTCGACTGTGCAACTGAACAACAACAACAAACTTGTTAAGATAATAATACACTATTGAAGAGTTCAATGTTTCCAGTGTTATACAGGTAGCTTCATATCCAAACACACTGCAAGTCCTATGAGACTACTTCTGTCCAAATAACTCATTGTTTACTGCAAAATATGTGGTCATTTTCAACTTTTATTTTTTCCTCTCTCAGAAAGTACAAACTAAGACACACGTGATAAGGGAATATATTGGATTGCTGGGTGCGAAATTTTGCTTGAAGAAAACCCAGGCAAAGCAATTGTGTTTAGACGTGATAAGAAAGTATTGCATATATTTCAGTTTCCACCAAGGTTTCAGTTCCTCTACCAAAAAAGGGGGGGGGACCTTCAAACCTTTAAAATTTCACATATCCACGTAGATGCAATACCGTCAATAACCTTGGTTAAAAAATATGGGCTGCATTCAGACATCATGAGAAAGCAGAGCTTGCTCTATGACCGGTACCAACACAGCTTGTTGCTAGGCAGCTTGCTTTCCTCACTCCTTCCTGCGGCCAAGTGCTGATAAATCACAGCTACAAGGCTTCCCAAACGCAGAAGACTTCATCAAGTTGCAGTTTACTATGAGATCTGAATGAAAGCACCTGAGAAAACTGTGTTTGGCTTTGGTTTAATCCCATTTAAAAATCCCAGTCTGCATATGGAAAAACAAACTCTAGTTTACTCAAATACCTGTGCAATCCCAGCTCAATCACTTCAGCAGCACAGTGATAAAACTTTAACAATCCTTAAGACTGATGCTGGGAAAGATTGAAGGTCAAAGAAGAAGGGGACAGCAGAGGATGAGATGGTTAGACAGTGTTATCGAGGCAACAAACATGAAATTAAGCAAACTCCGGAGCACGACGGAAGACAGGAGAGCCTGGCATGATGTGGTCCATGGGGTTGCAAAGAGTTGGACTCGACTATGCGACTGAACAACACATGAATAGTGTGCAGACAAGCTCAAATTGCCTCTAATAGGCTACCAGGAACCACAAAATAACCAGATCTTTTCCAAAACAAGGTTTAGGCTTTATTTAGGGAAATATAAGGGTATAGGAACTGAAAATGTACTCAGGCATAAGAGCAGTGAAATTGTGTGTTCAGAATGATGGGTGTATGAAGAGTACATGAGATGAGAGAAAGTGAAAGAGAACCAATCCTCTGGCTGAGTGAGAATTCTGCACCAGGGAATGGCCAGAAGGAGGGATAGAAGAGAGGGATTTAAAGAAGAGGAGAGCGAGAGTTTTTAAGAGAAAAGGAATGAACTGAGAGAAGGAGTATACCTAGAGTAGAGTATGTTTTTTTACTGAGGGGTCAGTAAAAGGCAGTGAAGCTCACCTGGCTGCTTGATAATAATTAGTAATATTTTGTGCTCAGAAGACTTGCAGTTGCTGATGAGATTACACTGATAGATCAAGGTGGAGTGCCTGGTTTTGCAAACACCCATGATGATGGCTGGGATGCTGATGTCCCATCAGTAAATCAGTCTCCTAGCGAAGGTTTTGGCCACTTGTTAGCTTAGCCTGAGGAGAACTCTGACTTTACCTTCTCCAAAGTAAGGCATTGCTAGCTCCTAAAATGTCTGCCAAAGGGAATTTAGCCAGGATGGATTTGGGGCAGCCAGCACACATTTAGGGAAAAAGAATGCAGTACATTGTGAGACATGACATCTTGTACAAAAGAACACACAGGTGGAGAAAGTTGTTTACCAGAATCTTGGTGAGTGCCAGTGCATCAAACTGGCACTCACCAATTGAAATTTTGCACAGTCTACAGATTGTGGTAATTATTTATATGTGGCTAAAAGCCAAAAATAATGAATCAACTGAAGTAACCCCTGTCCTCTTAGCATAATGGATTTTCACTTCATTAAAATGTATGTGTGTTGAGAGAAAAAGGCACTAAATTTGAGAACCAGTGCAAGTGCATTTCATATTGATTGCTGTAAAAAAAAAGACTAGAACCCTCGTTTCACAGTCTTCCTTAGAGGAAGAATTACTTCTGTAGAGAGATGGCATTTTATTTCCCTAATTAGTACAGCATGATTGCCAAGAAGCTACAGAGCAGTGC
Organism: Gekko japonicus; assembly: GCF_001447785.1. Classification (NCBI taxonomy): domain Eukaryota; kingdom Metazoa; phylum Chordata; class Lepidosauria; order Squamata; family Gekkonidae; genus Gekko; species Gekko japonicus. The sequence continues at coordinate 279,320 of NW_015168064.1, forward strand.
ATTACCTAAACCTTGGCTTGGTTTAAGAGTAGCACAGCACATGTGTTTTTCAAACACTTTTCACTTCTTTTGTTGCTTCTGTATGGATCTGCCTGCCATATGGCAATGTGTGATTACTTGCAAGACTAGCACTGATTTAGGAACTGTGTCTTGCATATGTTTAGCTGAGCTGTTTGGCCATTATTCCTTGTGGGTTCCTTGAATAATAGGCTTAAGCAAATAAGAATTCACAAATAGTTCCTCGTGGGAAGAGAGAGGCAAGTTAAGCCTTCCAAAGGAATGGAGGTAGAAGCAAAAAGTACTCTCCTGTCTTTTGTATTCCTTTGATCCTTGCCACACTTAACTAATCTGGGTAATATCAGTAATGTCATCATTGACCAGAAGTTGGAAGTGGGGGGAGAGTGTGTGTGTGTTTTTACAGGTTATTTGCTTCATAGAACTATTAACACTGGAAACAGTGTTTCTGTCTCCCACTCCAGTTTCCACACTTTTTTAAGAGAATTCCTAAATGGAAAGTATAGAAGTGTCTCACTCCTGTTCTTCCCTTTTCTTGTAGAATTCCTGTGAACCACCACTTTTCTTTAAAAAAAATAAATAAGTAAAACCAGGAGTTCTGGAGCATCTTTCTAAAGGTTGCTGTGAATCTGTGAATTACTTAAGTTCTTTGCTTGTATAGCAGTTGTTGGCTTGGTATTTAAAGAGTTTGAACCTTTTTAACCCCAGCAAAATGAGCAAGGTGAACATACATGGCTCACATCTTACCAGGAGAAGGCAGTGTATCTTCCTGGAAGCCTGCTATGCAGATGTTCTTGTGTATCAGTAATGTCAGCAAGAGAAAACAGAACTTCAGTGTTGGCATAGAAAAGGGAGAGGATTCCTCAAGGGAGAGGAATCCTTTTCTATCCGAGCACTGAAGTTCTGCAGTTAACCAGTTAAGTGTTTTGCCTGTTGTCAGTTACCTCAGATGGTTCAAGTGTTAATTGAGCCATTGGTTATTATTTTATATTCATTTTGAAGCTTTTGAAGCTCTGTTTCTTAGGATATATTTTAATGCCCTAAACAAGCTCCTGAGAGGTCTGCAAAGTATTATCCAATAAAGCATGTTTTGTGGCTTGAACCATTTGGTATGTAGAAAATGTGAACTAATTCTTGGATTGTACCTTAGAACTGGAATTGAATTGGCTTTTTTCTCCTGTGGGTTGAGTCCATCTTCTCACACCAAAAGTGCACTTACATCTTTGGGGGGGGGGGGGGGGGGGATGAAAGCTTGCACTGTGTTTGAATAGTGATAGCAATTTTGACACGTGTAAGTATCAAAACATTCAAAGCACTGTGGTTCTTCCTTAACTTCTACCCCAATTCTGTGCATCCTCTTATTAAGAATGGCGAATGTACTATAATCAGTGTAGGACAGCAGCCATATTTCTGTCCTGACTTTTCATTTTTGTTTGATGGAACTGGGAGCCAGCACAATTGCACTTTGGTTCTTCCATGCCATTTTGCTTGCCAGGAACCTTATAGCACACTGAACTTTCACCCACTTCCTGTGAACTGACCAGCTTTGCACCTTAAACAAAAATGGCTTCTCTCAACCACTTGTGTTCCTTAAAGTTGCATTAACTGGTTTTTTGGTTTTTTACCTCCAAAGGCTCACTATGACAAAATTGAGCAGAATAGGTTTGAGAAACATTTTGTAATACAAATACAAACGGCTTTAAAAACATAATTATTTGTCTGGTAAGGGAAAAATGAGTTTGTGTGTCTGCATACATCCCTGTTAAAAGTACGCTTCAGTTAATATTCACAACTTTCAAAACTAGGTGGTGATATCAGGTCAGCAGGACTGAAATGGTAGTGATTTTAAATTATTAATTCACCTCTTTCCCCCATGATTCAGAAACTACCTCAGTTAGGCATCATCTATCTAATTCCAAACCAGGCCATAGAGTATGGATTAATCAGCAAAATTGAGTTAGAGACAGATAAGGGGATTCCTCTACAAACCTGAAGGAAGTCCCAAGTTTGCAGGAAAATGTGTAACTTGGGGGGGGGGGATGCATCTGGGGATTAAAACACTCCCAAATAGTAGAAATAGTTCCTATAGCTTTAAGAAAAGAATGCCTGCTAAGCTCTCCGGTTTGCCATTTTAGAGGCTGCTAGGCAGCCACAATAATATTTTTAAGCCTTTTATACCTTGGTTTCTGTAAATCATAACCGGGTGGCGGGGGACAGGGTGCACTTGGAGGCCTAAAACAGCCTGGAAAACAGTTACTCTCCCTTGATGGAAAAGGACTCGACTTGCAAGGGATAGGCCCAGCAATGACCACCAGAGACTTCCTGTGTCACTTGGCTCAGCCTTGGTGGCATTAGCCACTGCATAACTCAGCCAGCCGCAGGGATGGAAAGCTGAAGGTGTCAGCAGGCGAATGTAGGCTGGCTGCTGGATGGGAAGGAGAGAAGGATGCATGAAAAGGGAAGGTTATGTAGGGCTTTCAGGGAAGGGGAAGAGGAAATAATGTGGGAGGTGTGCATGGGAAAACGAGATATACTTGTGGGTGCCCCACTTCAGCATATCCGTTTGCAGAAACCACTGCAGAATGAATGTAATAAACCAGTGAACTGTTCTATTTAAAATGCAAAGATAGTTATATGTATGCTTAAGGTCCAAATGAAGAAAACAGAAACATTTATGTAAAAGAACAGATGGTAGGTGTTTTTTCACTTATTAGATTTTTAAAAAAAATGTTAGAAAAGAATCTTGCAGTAGCAGGGAAATAGTATAAGATCATATGGCCTCATAATTATTTTCCCTTTTAATTCCCTTCACAGTTTTCAATTTCTACTAGACAAAAAAGGGATATATTTTATGGGGAATCGTAAGTTGTTCTGCTGGCAAATAATATGTACCGTAAGCAGAATTTAAGACGGCTCTACCTGATGAGAAATGCAGATGGCATGCTCCAGTTTACCAGAAAGATCAAAAACAACTGGCTCTCAGGCCTGTGCTGCTAAGTTTTCAGCTGCTCCTGTGTCTATGGCCCGCTGCATGGATTTTTAGCAGCAGTTTGTTTAAGCAGCATCAAAGTAGGTGAACAAGAGACTGGTAACTATCTTATTAGCAGAGACCAACGCTGCAAGTGCCAAGTCACATGAGACATCAGCTGTTGGGAGAGAGTACTAATTTATGTAGTTAATTGGTTCATTAATCCTTTTCATCCTGTACAAGTGGCAGGTACAGGTTAAATTTCAAAATATTTTTATCACTTAATTTGTTCAGCAGCATATCAACATTGCTATTAAATGTTCTCCCCCTCCAAAGCAGTGAGCTGATTTGTTTCTTGCACATTGTTAAAGAAATAATGTGTTTCAGGTTGCACATGAAAGCTCATCTTTATGTGGAGAATACATTTCTGTTTGAACTAGAAACAAACTTTCAAAAACAAAGGCATTTTTGCGAAGTTCCCCAGTGCCAGACGTATTTGGCTATGCCCCACAGCTTCTTGTATAGCTTTCTCATGAGTTTAAAGGTGAATGCTAGTACACATACGTATCTTAAGTTGAAATAGCTTTACTTGCATCTGGAACGAGTTGCATAAGCTTGGTGTTTTTTTGGGATAGTGGTTCAAAAGGGCTGCTGCTTTTGAACATGCATAGAAGTTCTGCAATCTCTCTTTGCATGGAAAAAATGGCAGCCTACCTATCAGTGCAGCAATTGTACAAACCCAGGAATGTTCAGAGGAAGGAGAGGGTTTCATTCTCTTAATTACTATATTTGTATCCTCTAGATCAGGGGTGTCAAACATGCAGGGCTCCTAGCTGGCCCTTCAGCAACTGGCGCTCTCCTGCTTCCTTCTCCAGCTTGCTTTGCCAGCCTCTCTCAGTTGCACAGGAGAGTTAGATAGGCAAGCCTCTGTTCTCTGCATTGGTTGAGGCTCCTCCACCTCCTCCTTCCAGGGGGAGGGAGGGAATGAGCCAGAGCTTGCTTTCTGGCCAGGCTCCCTCAATCACACAGGAAACAAAGGCAAGCCTTTCTTCCCTTCCATTGGCTGAGACTCCTCCCCTTTGCTCGGCTGCCTCAATTGTGCAGGAGAAATACAAAGCACCTTGAAGACCAACAAAGTGTTATTCAAAGTATGAGCTATCACTCATGTTCTCCTGCACTGCAATTTGTATATGGACCTAAGGATCACTTACTTACACTCTCTTTTAACCAGCATGGGTGCTTGCTCTGATGCACTTAAGGTGAATAGACTTTTAAGAGATTTCAGTCCGGATATCACAGAGAAGTTGGCTAAGTTTCTCTGCTTGGCTTTAAAGCTGTGCCAAAGGTTCTTTTAGAATTGTATATATGAGTTTTAACTGGCTTTAAATGTATAAATGGTACTGATAATTTATGCCAATAAAGGCTGACTTGACTCAAAGTATGAGCTTTTGTGTGCCTTACTACAGTGTGTGTGTGTTTGTTGAGCTAGTTATGCTGTGGCTTTCCTGGGTGCAACACAACTTTTTAATTGTGTTCATGCTCTCATGATCCAGTTGTTCTCAGTAGAAAAGCACTATACATTGCTGTCTCTCTATTCTTGCACTGCCTCATAGGAGTTGCAGTTATTTTTCTGGGAGGACTACAGTTTTGTAGACAAACAGAAATCCCTCACTCTGTGTCATGATGTCTTCACATGTTCTTGACCAGCACACGAAGGAATTTATGATCAAGAGCTCACAGTGCCCAGCCATTTCATGTTGTCCCCTGCGTCCTAGGCTCAGAGCACTGACCATGATATTTCTGTAATGAATGTCAGTAAATCCAAAGTAGGTTTGCAGCTTACAGATATCCACCTGAACAGCATACTCAAGATTTCTACAGCAGATTTTGATACAATAATTCAGAGCAGGAGGTGCACGTTATCAGAGACTGTTAAGTAAACAAAATATTGCAAGAGTGCTAGTTTTAAGCATGTTTTATTTCAAGGTTTTAGGCTCTGTGTTTTTATGTTTTTGTTTTTTTTGTTTTTATGACCTGTGTTTTATGTTGTTTTAATCTGTTATTAAATGATTGTTTAATGATACTGATGTAACCCACCCTGAGCCTGCTCGTGGAGAGGATGGTATATAAATTTAAATAAATAAAATCATGCTACCTGGCATTACATTTTATGACACACATGGCCCAGCCAACAAGGTCTCATTTATGTCAAATCTGGCCCTCATAGCAAATGAGTTCAATACCCCTGCTCTAGTTGATTCAAATCAAACTCTGGAATCCAGCTCAGCCATACATTATTTTCCAAACCTCCTTGCACTCTTTCTGTTGCCTGCACTCCCACCTATTAGTCTTTAGACCTCTTTCCAACTGTGTCTTCCATGTGTAACTGCTGTTACTAGAGCCTGAGTGAACTCTCTTTCCCAGCCTAACTAACAGCTTTCCCTGCCCTGGATTGTACACATCTTGACAGTGTTCTGTTCTGTAACATCACAGCAGCTCAGCTAGTCTAAGACACCTCACTGCCCCAAGTACAATATAATATAGAAGTCCTTTCAAATACAGGCATTACAACCGCACATTGGCAGTAGGCCTATCCTTGTTATCTTAAATTTTGTTTTCAGATTAACCAGGGAGGTGGCAACAAAATAAGCAGTACCTGGTTGAAAGTTTCATTAATTAGGAGACCCATAGGAATTTATTGCCTGCTCAGCTGGTTCTGGAAATAATAGGAGGTAGAGAATCATCAGGATATCTGGCTACGTGTATCTGGGATTCTGTTTGTTGTTCATCCTATAATTTAGTCCAAAGATGGAATTGGAGCTCATAACACTTTCTCATTGTCTTGAACCAGTTAGCAGTCTGGGCCTTTAGTTTGCTTGCCAAATATTGGAGCAGCTGAACCACTGGAGGCCAGAGATCCTGTAATTTTTTTGGCTGACAGTTTAATACCCAGATGTATAAGAGAAAAACAAGCTGGCCTGCTGTTGCTACTGGATCTTATATTTTTTATAATCTCTGGCATCTTGTGGGTACTTCTGTAAGCTTCTGTAGGTAAAATGAAAGTGAAGTTCAAGTTAGAATGCCACCATCCTGGTTATTCTGTTTTTTATGCATGTGGTCATTGTATATTTGTCATTTAAAGTGTGCCCCTTCAATTCACTCGAACTAGCTTTTCTGCTGGTGAAGCAGGCATCCCCTTTGACCACACAAAAAGTCTATGCTGGGGATCTGCGTGTTCAAAAGCTATGAGGGGCGGGAGCTGTAGTAAGGAAAGGAATTGGGTGAGATTGATTAGAACAGCTGGCTGGATTCAACCCTGTTACCAAGGGCTATTTAGTTTTAAATCTTTTAAATCAGTCCTTTAGTAATTTTAATGACGTATGTACATCTTATAAACAGCTTCCTGAAAGCTGTTATCCCCCCCCCCACTCATTTGTGTTCCGAGTTCCAGGCAGGAGCAGAAAAAAATGTTTACATAACTGTCCCCATCGGATGGAACTTGTTACTGTACAGCATCCTACCCTTCGACCACAGCCTGTTTAAAATGGAGCAGGGTCAAAACCTGAAAGGCACAGAAGGATGCCCAGTAAGCCAGAATGCAGTGAATAAAATGAGTCCCTATGAAAAGGGAGCTCCTGCTGTAGGAGTAGTAAATTATTAAATACTGGGTTCAAGACGCATTACAGTGAACAGCTCTATTTTATTAACTGATTTCAGGAACACTACAAGACAAACTCCAGGGCTGCCGCCCTGTTTAAATAGCATGCAAGCACCACACCCAAACACACCCCACTTCCAAAGATAGGCTATTTACACAACACTACTTCCCCATTGGTCCCCTCCAGAATCCTGGCAAGCTATTGTTCCTGAGCTCAGCCAGTCTCGGATACTAGTTCAGGGATGACCCATGCTTGATACATAACATAAATGCAGTGAGTCCTTTCCGCCAAAGAAGCAAAAGAATTGGGAGATTGGAGTTGCCACCCCACACCCAGCCTCTGTTGCTTGGCAGTAGTTTGCTGAACAACTGTAACAATTCTGTAACAATGAATTAATCCTCTTAAAAATGCTAAGATGTTTAGTGCGGTGGGGAAGAGAAAGCAGACAATACATTAAATAACCTCTGCTTTAGACTGTTGTGACCTGTCTGTAGGCTCCTGCCAGGCTATGTTAAGTATGACCTCTCTGCTAGAATTGCTGAGAAGGAAGATGTGCAGCAAATCACAGGTCACCAGGGGGCTGGAGTGCAATTCTAAGCATTGTTGCACCCTTTGAAGTCAATGGGTTTAAATGGTGTGACTCTGTTAAGGATTAAAGTGCACATCAAATTAAGTGGTTGCAGTGGCCATGTTGAACTTCTCAGGCAGAGACTATATGGTAAGTGGTAGTCTTCCCAGGTGAGATCGGGCAGCGTATTTGCTACTGTTTTCTCAAAAGGATTTTCAGAAGTTAACAAACCGGTGTCTCTTGTCAAAACAGAATCTGGATTACAATCCCAGTATTCTTTTCTCAATTTGTTTATTTATTTAATTTATACCCTGCCCTCCCCGCAAGCGGGCTCAGCGCGGCTTACATAATTGGTCTATAAATGACCATTAATTCACATAAAAACAGTTTAAAATTTCAAATACCGTAAAACAAATTCATAAAGTGCTAGTGCTAATACACTGGATGGATAAAATGGTATGCTGGAAATACAATTCAGCCAAACGGTTTGCCACTCAGTGGTCTTCCTGAGCACAGTGGTAGAGGCCAGATGTTAAAACTACAGTCCGGCCCGTATATAATTTCTTATATAAAACTATAATCAAACAGGCAAGAATTGCTTGTTAAATGGCAGTGCCAGGCACACCTTCTATCAGCTGCATCTCATTCGCCAACACTCTTGTTACTTAGACTCAGCTGATTTAGCCATCCTGATCCATGGTTCTGTAAATTTACAGTTGGATTACTGCAACACACTGTACATGGGGCTACCTCCAAAGACAACCTGGAAACCACAACTGGTCCAGAATGCAGCAGCCTGATTACTGGAAACACGTGTTGCTATTTTGAAACAGCTACATTGGCTGCCACTCTGTTTCCAGGTTCTATTCAAGGTGCTGGGTATGTCTTTAAAGCCCTTCACAACCAGGGACCCACATATCTGAAGGACTGTCTCCTTCTATATGTCTCTGTGTGCCAGCTATGGTCATCAGGCAAGCCATCTGTTCGCCATCCCACCACTTCGGGGGGCCCATCTAGCATTGACCAGACCCTGGACCTTTTCCCATCATGTCTCCAGCTCTGTGGAATGGGCTCCCTTAAGAGGGTGATCCTTGGAGATCTTCAGGAGGCGCCGCAAGGCCTGTCTGTTTGCCAGGGCTTTTGAGGGATCTTTTGGCAGGCATCTTTTAAGGGGGCTAGGGGAGGGATTTGGGGTTTGTTATTTCACTTTTGCTTTTAAACTGAAAATGTTTATAACTATTATTGTAAGCCACCTTGAACCATGAGGAAAGACGGGATAGAAATGCATAAGTAAATAAATAAATGGCACAGAAGCTGAACTCTACATTTACTGTACTGAGGATTTTGTCCAGATGTGCTGTATACCAGAAGCACAACATCAAAGTAATGTGTGCCTGTTCCATATATTATGCAGAGGGAGTTCAATGTATAGCTACAAAATCCCAAAAATGAGTCTTAGTTTGAGTACTCTTGGGGACTTAAGGTTTTCTAAGGTCATCATGATAATCTTGTGTGTATGTGAGTGAGTGAAAGAGAGAATTTGTTTAGTCTGTTGAGATGAAATTTCCAGACAATTTCAAGTACGTGTGTTCATATGGGAAATAGTACTAAGCCTGTTGTTCAAGCCTCACAGGTGTTTTTCTCATGATGTGTAGCAGCGGCCTCTACCCTCCGAGGCTTGTAACTGTGTGTTAGGATTGGCATGCGTATGTATCTTCCCAGATTAAACAACATACTATCTCAGTGCACTCCACTGATACTGTACATGTTTAAGACTAATCATCTGTATAGGAACAGTTATTGTTTACTACAAATTACAGGGGTTGAGGTGAAATCCGCAAGGCTTCTTTAATGATAATTACCCAATAAATCTAATTCATGATAAATTTACTTTCACTGATGTGTGTATTGCAGCAAAGCTTATCCATGATTGAATTGTGATAACTAGTACAAACAAATCAGTTTGCCAGATACTGGCCGTTATCACTGGCAGTATGTTCATGCAGATGTCCCCTTATGCCAAAGGTGCTGCTTTTGCTATCTTTTTCTTATATCAGACATGATTAAGATGCTGCCATGTATTTGTAGCATGTGAGAAATGCATTTTATGTTGGCATGGTACAGTAGACTGAGTGTCCAGACCAGGATCCTGGGAAACCCAGGTTCCAGGCCCCGTTCTGCCATGGAAAGCTCTCCAGTTGTACCCTCTTAGCCTAACCTACTCCGTGGAGTATTGTGAGAAGATGAAGAGGAGCGAATGATGTTGCAAGCTGCTTTGGGTCCCTGTTGGAGAGAGAGGATATAAATAACTGTGTTAAAAATACACCAGTTTAAATATGCTTGGAACAAGGCACCATGTACATAGATTTTTTTTACTTAAATACTTTTTTTTATGTTCATAAATGTCTACAGTTCTATTTTTCTTCAAGTGTATTTTCCTGTAACTTAAGTTACACTTTTAAGTTCTGTTGAAAATGGTCTATGCATACAGAAGCTTGTTCACAATTCCACTCTGAGAATCTATGAGTACTTTCAGCCTGCTGCCAGAGAGACTGCGTGTAAGTTCTATTAAATTTCACATCGGCCCACACACATTCTTCTAATTCTGGTTTAGCCAAGCTCCATAGCTCTTCCCCCTTTTCAGGTTTGTAAAGTCTTGTGCAATTTGTTCTTCCATTGCTTAACTGTTAATAACTGGAGGAAGCCGACCAAGTTAAATAGTGCAGGGAGTGCGTTAGCAGTTGCCACAGAAACAGCCATCCCATGTAAATATCTTACTGCTCTTCTATTTATCATCTGTTTTCAGGGCAGTTTAAACTGCTGGAACAAGACCGTGATATTAAGGAGCCAGTGCTGTACTTTAACAGTGTGGAGGAGGTGGCTAAAGCATTTCCTGAACGAGTTTACGTCATGGAGGAAATAACATTCAACGTTAAGGTAGCCCCTAAACAAATATTTATCCCCAATGGAATTACTTACTCTTTTTTTTGTATAAAAATGTGTGGCAACTGTCTGCTCTGGGAAAACTAATGTGGGGTGTTTGAGTTGTTCTTAACCTTGTGGTTTCTAAACTCACTCTGTGTGTGTTCTAAAACTAAGTTAAGTATGTGCTAATAAATGTGAGAAATGAAGGCCTTTCTATAGGGGGGGAACCACCTCTGATAAGCAATATTCTTATTTGGTCTGTCTAATTGGAAATATTGCTTCTAAGCTTTATACAGAGGTCCTTTTGTTGTGCTCCTTCCCTTTCTCTGACCCCTTAGATTTTCTTTGGTAAGGAAGCAGCTGTTTCATTCACTCTTCAGAATGTCTTCATCACAGTAGATATGGTCTCTGTGTAGCCTGGGAAGCTCTTTCAACTCTTTCAGCTTGAATGACTGAAGATGAGTGCCATTGTGGTAGAAAAGGAAAAGGTTTGTAATGTCTTGATTTAAATTGGCGTGGCACCCAAGCAGAATGAAGTGATATGAAAGCAAAATGGATCCTTTTACGACTATCTAAATAGCAAGCTTTGTAACAGTTTTAGACTGGGCAGTATCTGAAAATGCCCACATAAATTCTGGCTGCAGTGTTTGTAGAATGTGCCACTCTTTGCTCACTTGGTTCTATTTATTGGGGTCCCATTGCTCCATCTTTGAGCAGTTTCCAAGTTCGTCCTGAATGTAGCTGAAATATATTGGTTAAAATGAGCCCTTGACAGATGGAACCAGCTACTTTCAACTGCATCTGAGACTTCAGAAAGAACACAAGTTAGTTTTCTAGGAATGTGCAGGTATAGTATGATCATATAGTGTGGTCATATATATTGATAACCACCATATTGGATGTGGCTCCTGTGTTCTTGGTATTTCACTTGAAGAGTTTGTTGTATTTCAGTAAAATGGGCAAGGTGAAATCTTGAAATTTTGGCGCAAATGGATTGAAACTGACAAGGCTTGATTCAGAGAGAGTCGTATTAGGATTTTACTGCTTCCTATCAATCCATGTCCTTCACTTTTCTATCTACGAATGCAATTCAGGAGAAAGATAGAATTCAGCACTTTCACCAGGCTTATGTTGTCGTAGGGAGGATATATAGAAGTTCTGGAAATTTTGAAGTTGTGGGAAAACCATTTTTCCCTGTATTTTCAGAGAAAAAATGGAAATTTGAGGGGAAATTGAAATACATCCAGTATTTATTTTTGTATCAAACCTAAAGTGCTTGTACTGCTTTAACAGTGTAAAATGCAACTGTGGATAAATATGTTGTCATTTGGAGGTTTGGGCTGTACAGTACTTTCACCTTAAGTTTTAAAAAAGTTTTCTCTCTCTTGGCACAGGAGGTGGGGGGAGTCAATTGCTCTCTAGCCTCATGCAGCAATGTTTTAGAAATGCTAACAAGACGGGGACCCGTGATACTCGTGGGGGGGGAGAAGAGCTCCGTCTCCTCCATCCCCCCACTCAATCTCCCCGAGGAGGCGGCAGCGGCGAGGCCGGTCCTCCCCCCCCCTTTGCCGGGCTCGGCGGCAGCGGCGGCGAGGCCAGTCCTCCCCCCGCCCGGCGCGGAGGCGGAGAGGCCAGTCCTCCCCCCCCTTTGCCGGGCTTGGCGGCGGCGAGGTCAGCTACAGAGCGTTCCATGCGCATGCGCACTCCCTGGCTGGAAACAATGAAATGCACCACTCCAGCTAGAAGGAGTGGGAGGGGGAGGAGATTGGATTTTAGAGCAGTTTACAAACTCCTTTCTCTTCCCCTCCCCACAACAGGCACCCTGTGAGGTAGGTGGGGCTGAAAGAGCTCTTTCAAAAACTGCTCTTTCAAGGACAGCTCTTTTTAGCACTATGGCTTGCCCAAGGTAATCCAGCAGCTGCAAGTGGAGGCATGGGGAACCAAACCCGGTTCTCCCAGATTAGAGTCCACGCAGTAACCACTATACCAAACCTTCTAGAAACTGACAGCTAGAAGGAAACAGACTTGGGAGGAGAAAGAGGATAGAACAGGGGTGTTGAACTCATTTCATATGAGGACCGGATTTGACATAAATTGGACTTTGTTGGGCCGGGCCATGCTTGTCGTAAACTGTAATACCAGGTAGCAGAGATATACTGAAAAACACAGTTAAAGATATTATAGCAGCTATTCCATTGGAGCCCCACATTAGGGGCTAATATTTTTCTGCAAAACTGAAGTTCCTTGAGTTTGTTTAACTCTGTATTATAACTGCGGTTAGTCCTAAACAAATGTAATGGTCTGAGCCTAGGACCCAGGGGAAGAACATGAAACAGCTGAGCATTGCAAGCTTCTCCCCCCCCCCCAGTCTACTCTGTGGCAGTGGCTGTCCCAGGTTGGGGGGGGGGGGTTACAAGGTGGTTTGAGATAATAATTTTGGGTGTCCTCTTCAACACTTGTTCTGCTATTATTCCATTGGAGCTTCACATTAGAAGGGTGTGTGGAGTCCCTTGAGTTTGCAGAACTCTATATTTTAACCCTGGCTGGTCCCAAACCTGCCCCCCCACACACACCCTTAAAATGTGTCTGCCTAAACTGGAAAGCCAGTTTTAAAATAAAATAAAACAGAAGCATAAGGATCACAGCAGGACCCCCCACCCAGCTCCTACCTGCGATGAGGACTACGGAGACTGGGAGCTTCTTGCTTTCTGCTTTCAGGGGCAGCTCTCTGCTCTTTATACTCCCATGCAGCTCAAGCTGAGAGCAACAAGGTTGGGCAGGGGAGTGGGGAGAGAAGATAGTCCCACTCCCAGGCCAGATTAAAGGCCTGGGTGGGCCAGTTCTGGCCCATGGGCTGCAGGTTTGACACCCCTGGGCTAGAATATATCTTCCTGGAGACTGCAAGAAAGGTTTCTTTGTCCCACAGGGGGCTAGGCAAACATAGATAATAAAACCCCTTGGCATTGAGGGGGAAGTTCTCTTTGGCTGAGTCCATCTAGGGAGAAAGCGTTCTCACATGAGGGCTCCAGTTGAAGTTTGCCATTGCCCTTGTGGAGGAGAAACAAAGGGCTGGCTGCCTGAGTAAAAGACACCAAGGTAACAGAAAGCTTTTAGAATACTGTAACTTCTAAGTTTGGAGCTGCGGTGGCTCAAGTGGTTAAGACGCTGAACTGCAGGCTGTGGAAGGTCGGTAGTTCAGCAGTTCGAGACCTGAGTGTGCTGCATGATAGAGTGAGCTCACATCTTTAGTTCCAGCTCCTGCCAACCTAGCAGTTCGAAAGCAAGAAATTACAAGTAGATAAATAGGTATCACTTCAGTGGGAAGGTAACAGCGTTCCGTGCACCTTGGTGTTTAGTCATGCCGGCCACATGACCGTGGAAATGTCTTCAGACAGCGCTGGCTCTTCGGCTTTGAAACGGTGACAAGCACCGCAACCCTAGAGTCGGATTCGACTGGCTTTCGAGCAAAGGAACCTTTACCTTTACTAACTTCTAAGTTAAAGAGCCTGCCTTAGCATAACATCAGCTAGGGTGTGTACAGAATGAGGGACAGAGGAACTGTGTGCTTACACCTTTCTTTTGGATTCCTTGCTCAGTCTGTTGCTGTACTGAGTATGTATGTGGACATTTTAATAAATGCTTTATAATTTTGAATGCTGGTAGTTGTACCACATAGACTTTCACTGTTCAAATGCACTATTTAAAATGGGTGCCAGAAGAAGGGAGGTGGACAGTTGGCAAATTCCCCAGTAGTACACAAATGCAATAAGCTGTCCCCATGGTAACCTGTTGCTGAATAGTGTGAATTATTGGCACAAGATGGGGCATTAAGGAAGGGAAGCTGAAAGCACTGGTCCTCCAGTAGATAACCCCTACGAAGGCCAGTTGGTGGCAGCAGAACAGAGAGAGAGAGAGAACACCCCTCTCTGGGTTGGAAAAGCTGGGAGAGTGGTGTGTTGCTTAGGAGACTCAGGCAGCCACTAGTGCTTAGATGCCTTGGAGGGTAGGATGGAGCAGTGTTCATGGGTCAGTGAGGATGTTCTACTACTGCAGTATTTATAACTTAGTACAATTAGAACTTAGTACAACAGTCTTATGCAGGAATCCTGTTGTGACTATATATTTGGATATCAAATTAAATTTAATAACGCTGAAAACACTCAACTCTTTAACAGTGTATTATAATTGTAGTGTATTGTTGCTGATCTTATTCAGACTTAAACCATAAACCTATCCATGAAAATAAGTTTACAGCCGTGATCTCGAATGCTGTGTTCATGGGCTGGCACCATGCTGACCACCAATGTATTTCCTGGTGTTCACATGACATCCTTCTTTCCCCATAGCAAAAAAGTAGACCTGGCTTTCATCTACCTCACTGGAGCAGGGTGGAGCTTCAGAAGAGCCCAGGAACAAGGACCTTTGTGTATACAGGAAGAATCCTTTCAGCAGCAGCGGCCTCCAGTATAGAAGGATACTTGGCTTGGAAACTCCCAACATTTGGGATTTGGCTCCAAGACATGGCGACTGTTTTCTGATGGCACTCACTCCTCATTCTCAAAACTACAAAAATGCCCACAGGCTCAATGAGTTTGGGGTCCCTGATCTATAGTATGCATAAGAATTGTCACTATCTAATGCTGTAAATTATCTTAATTTAAAAAAAAAATGGGGAGGGGCAGGTTGCAGATCTTTTGGATCTTTTTCCTGGGCCTTCACATCTCTCTGAGTTCCTCTGATTTGTATTAGCTGGGGGATCTCTAGTCGGGATCTCTTGGGCTGTGCCTGCATTAAAAGAAATGTGTATATACTGTGCTTTACAACGCATGCGAAACAGAGCTGTGTTGTTAGCACTGGTAAAATTTCTGTACTAGTGTTTGTACAATGTCAGGAGACCTGTTGAGAGTGGGCAGTCTTTTGCCACACTATTCTCTGATTAAAGGATTATAGTGTGTACTTCTTTCCCCAGCCACATCAGACTTAAAAAGGTAAAGGTTTCCCTTGCTCGAAAGCTAGTCGAATCCGACTCTAGGGGGGTGGTACTCAATTCGGTTTCCAAGCCAAAGAGCCAACGCTGTCCGAAGACATTTCAGTGGTCATGTGGCCGGCATGACTGAACGCCGAGGCACATGGAACACTCTTACCTTCCCACCGAAGCAGTACCTATTTATCTACTTGCAAATTCTTGCTTTCGAACTGCTAGGTTGGCAGGAACTGGGGCCAGAGACGGGAGCTCACTCTATCATGCGGCACTCGGGTCTCAAACTGCCGAGCTACAGACCTTCCGGTCTGCAGCTTCAGCATCTTAACCTCTGAGCCACTGCAACCCTTTATCAACATTAGACTTAGATGTCTAGTATTGTAAGTGTTAATGAAGAGGCCTAGGTTTCAGAATCTCCACTCATCCTTGGAACTCACTGGGGGACCTTGTTTCAGTCATACACCTTCATCTTAACCTCCCATGCAGTATGACTGTGAGGGCAAAGGGGCATTAAGGACTGTGTTATATCACCCTGAATCCCTTGGAGTCAGTGTAAAAAAAACACCAAATGCATAGTACACAGAAATACTTCATGGTTTCTGTGCATCACTCTGGGAATTGATCATGTACAGACTTTGCACATCTCTTCACTCAGCATTAGGCCATAGATGCTCAGCACAAAGTGAAGCAAATTTCTTTTTAAACCTGTCCAAGCTAGTGGCCAGTTTACTTGGGTAATCTGCTCTGAGGAGGTGAGGACAGACAAGTTAATTTGAATTGGTTGGTTTGGCTTTTCTCTGAAAAATGGATTGGAGCTTAAGTCTTCAACTGTTCCATACACAAATGTTGGATAAAATATTATGTAATACAGTGAAATTGAATGTCCACTGTTGGATGTGTAATTCATTTTATCATGAGTGATGGTAAAAAAAAAAAGCCACATCTATGCTATATTTTTGTTCTGGTGAGGATTGCTTTCAAGATAAAGATACTTTGGAGGCCTTGCACATTTTGCACTAGACTTGTGCTAGCCTGGTTGAATAGTGTTTGGTGGGTTATGGGCAGCAATACTTGTTCCATAAGGGTAGACAAGTGTTGCATTTGAGCCTTTGGGAAAAGATTATTTCAGTTGCAGTCTGCGTTCTCTTCAGTCACTAACATCTCAGTCATGTCTCTGGGTTGGGACTTAAACACAGTTGTGCTGGTAGAGCTCAAAAATATGCCAACATTGTGGATTCACACTGGTTGGGCATCAAAGCTGCATGATTTTCTGCAGTATCCTAGCCAATTCCTGCCACTCCACCAACACATCACAATGAAGAATAGGATTACAACTGTATCTACAGCCAGTCCCAGCACAAAGCCAGGGAGCGTGTAAGCACCAATCAAAGTGCATAGATTGTATTATCAAGGTGTCCATCAAGATGCACATTATGTGGCTACATTGTGTACGTTAAATTCTCTGAATGTGAATAGCTAGTGTGAACTCTGGAGAAAGGGTACTTTGCACAAACAATCAAAGCTAACAATTCAGAAAGGACAGACAGTTCTGTTCTCAGAACCATTTACAGGTACCTGGACATAAGACACACATGTGTTCCATTCAGGGGTGATTTCATAGAAAAAGACGTGCAGGAGCTCATTAGCATAACTCATTAGCATAACTTATTTGCAAATGCCACACACCCCTGACATCACCAAAAGTGTGTCAGAAGGCAACACCCACCGCTCAGGCTCCACTGGACTGTTTTGGATTGCTAGCAATTGGGGGGGGGGAACGTGCAGATCTGTTCTCGCAGAGGAGGGAGAGCTTGTACCTGAATAAAACTTGGTCTTCAAGGTGCCACTGGACTGTCTTGGACTGGGGGGGGCAGGGGGGCGAGCTCTGCAACTTACCTAGCTGCTTCTTGCTCTGACTGAGGGCTGCTGGGAGCGGGGGGGGGGACTTGTTGCCTGTGCCCGCCCCCTGGGCGGTTTACTGCCAGAGCTCCGCTCCTGTGCGCTCCCACAGGAAATGACTCCTGGTTCCATTGGGTTGGATCCTGACTTAGTTTTCCAATAGTATAATAGAACTTTCCTGCCTCCCCCTCTCACTGCAGTCCATAGATTCCTGCAAAAATGTAGCTTCTAGGGGATAGGCCCCCCCGAGGAATATCGGGGGGGGGATCTGCAGCGGGAAGGGGGGAATAAGCAGAAATTGTCAATTCAGTCTGTATCCAACCCATTGTTACTTCTCCAACTGGGGCTGAAAAAGCAAGACACACTCCACACAAATAAGCAAGGGAAGGGGGTTCACCAGAGGGGGAGACCGTGTCCCAAAACAGGTCTGTGGAATATCATCCATTTCTCCTCTAAGTACCTCAAGAAAAGTGATGGGTATTTAGAACACACAATATCAATAGCTACAGACCATGTCACCCCTTCTGTCCTCTTGTAATTATATTATGTGTTCTAGTGTAACAGTTCTCCTTTACTCAGCAGGCATTGGCAGTGTTCCCCATACACAGGAAATGAGATAAGCAAGGAGTCAGCATGGAAGGAGCCCCAGTTGGCAGTAAAGCCCCAAAGGGAGATAAGTTCTTCCCAGGGCCGGCATCAGCCTAACTTGAGGTGGGGAAGTTGCCAGGGCCCAGGGCTTCCAGCAGGGCCCACTGCTGCCTACGTCTTGCCCATGTATCTACCTCACCACCTGTCAGTGCGCTTCCCCTCCGTCCCCTTATGATCATTCTGCCACCCACGCTGCTGGCTGCATGTACTGCCCAGTGCTGCTAGGGAGAGTTATACAGGTGGTGCATGGTAGTCGTGCTTTTGGTGACCACAGCAGCACCGCATTCCCAGTCACCCACTGTCTGGCATCATTGGGGAAAAGAGCCTGTGGGTGGAGGAAGGACACACAAGGAGGTATGGGATATGCAGGTGGCTGGGCAGGAAGGGTGCTATAACTAGGAGGGTGGTGGTACACAGGGGATGGGAAGGGGGCTCTGGGCTAGGGATGTTCAAAAATTGCCATTTTAATTTTGGTTCAGGTTTTTTATAGGGCATGCTTTTTGTTAAGCTGGCGTTTCAGGGGGAGGAGAGGTTCTTGTTTCAGTAATTTAAGAGGGCACAGTTTTCAGGTTCCAGAATTCCAGCACCCAACAAGCGTGCCTTCTAGAGGGGAAAATACCCAAACCTTAGATTTAACAGGAACCCCCCCTCCCCCGGAGGGGGAGGGAGGAAGGGAGAGAACAAGTTAGCTGGGGTTTAACAGCTGGTAGTCTCCCTGCCTCTAGGGGCTAGTCTACCCTACTATATCCCTTTAATTTTTTTAATGAAACTGGGCAACCAGGTCTCCTGCCCCCCATTGCCCTTCATATTTTTTAAATTGAAAAAGAATACCCCATTGCTTGCCAAATTATTCACTTATAATAGATAGGACAATAAGGATACCCAAAGACTGAAACACTGGAATTATAGTGCCCATCTATAAGAAAGGTAATAAAAGAGATCCTAATAATTACCGGCCCCTTAGTCTTGTAAGCCATATTAAGCAAGCTTGATGCTATCCAGCTGAAGGAGACATTGAATGAGTGGATTGAACAAAACAAGATCCTTGGAATGGAGCAGGCGGGATTTAGAACGGGTTGCTCTACTTCGGACCACTGTGTAGTTCTAGACCATCTTATAACTAAATACTCCATTAATACTTCCCTCTCCCTGTAAACAGCCTTTATTGGTTTGAACAAATGAAAAAGAATGGCCCTGGACTTACCCTGCTGGTGAGCACCTCAGGCCTCGACAGCTAGAAAATGGCTACTGGGCCAATCAGTGGGCTCCTGACTGTATGGATTCTTGCGGCCACAAGATTGGCTGGTGTGCAGGTCTGAGAATCTCCTGCATGACTTTGCAAAGCGCCAGAAGGCATCCACTTACTGGTTGAACATTCCAGACTATGAATCTTTCGACTTGGTGGTTTTACAGCCGATAACCAAGGACCCAAATTGACCTCAGGAATTGGGTCAAAGGTTGCAGTGTATGATGAAATTAAACTAAGTGATGTTGACAGGAAGACCCTGGCATGCTGATTTGTAATGCATTAGATTCTCATTCTCTATGGTTTCCCATCTCTTCTGGAAAAAATTTTGAGAAGTCAGTGGCAAAACTCTCAGTGAAGTAAAGGTCCTGGACTACTCACTGGCTAGAATCCGTTATTCAGCTCACCCCATTGAAGTCATTAGGACTGAAGTATGTGTAACTTGTTGCAGGATTCCACCCACAGTCTCTTTTACAATCTATAAATAGGATGGATGATGATTGTAGGAGCTCGTAGCAAGTGTGTACTTGACATTTTAAAATGGATGCTGTGCGAGAAGCATCAGACATAACGTGTTGGGGAAAAATCATTATCTGCGTTACAGGAAACTAATAGATTAGAATAGTCAGGACTCATAGTGCATCTGCTGTTGACAGGATCTGACTGTTTCAGTTTACTTTTGACAAACGGTTTGTTTAATCTGGTACTGATGCATAGTTTTACTAACGGGATAATTTGTAATGTACCAGACATGATCTTTTTGAATTTATATATTGTGGTCAGTCCAAAAGAATCTAGGAAATGAGTTCAAATTGTTGGCATAAGTTCCATACTGTTTAAGCGGGCAACTATTAACCATAAAAAGAACAGTTAAAGAGGACTGAAGCATACTTTTTTTCTTTGGAATCATGCTCTATCACAATGGTTCAGAGCAGGTTACAAACTAACATTTCTAGCAACGTAAGGTGGGAGGGTCAGACACAAGGCTTAGGAACTTTATCAAGTTTTCAGTGGTCCCATTGTGGTCTGTAGCTACTAGCCCTAGCAGGTATTTAATCATCTTGAGAACTAGCAAGAAGTTTATGAGGGAGAGGGAGAAGAAGCTGCTATAAGCCCTTAGCATGCCATGGCTGGATGAAAGTGAGTGTAGTGAATGTAAGAAAGTGCCACAGGATGTAGAGTTCTGGAAAGGGAGGGAAGGCAATGGAGAGCTGCACTGAGATCAGGAGGAAAGGAGAGCTGCAAATTGGTAGTTCTCTCTAAACCAGGATTTCCAAAGCATGGTTTAATCCTGGTTTAGAGGAAAGAAAACGAATTGTAATTTGTTGCATGGACATGACATAAACTACTATTGTCATAAAAGGGGAACTGATTAATTTCTGAGAGGTGAAAGAAGGGGAGAGGGAGATCACGAGTCTGAGAATCAACCAGACTCATTCCTGTAGTCACAAACTGGTTTATCAGTGAATCTTGATAGAGTAATAACTCAATCCGCATCTTTTTTTCCTGAAAAGTGAGTCCAGAATACAGATATCTTCCTTCCAGCACAGTGCTCAAAAAAGTGTTTGTGAGGCTTTTTGGTCGTCTTCTTCTATCAGGAATAAGTGACTTGGAACAGGTGGTAGTTATTACTAAGTGAACTAACAACAGTTTCCCTCAGCTCTTGGCCTTAATCTCCAAGTCCCTAACTGACAGCACTTTCGTGATTCTAAAACATATTTTTCTCTGAGCAAACATAACCCTAGCAAAGTATATAAAACAGTCTAATTATTCTGTAAGTACAGGGGTCACACCAAGCACCTGGGACCCTGATCTCTTGTGGTGAACTGTCACTGCTGAAAGGTGTTAATGAAGGGCTTTGACCATTGCATTACAATGTGGAAGTGGTATCAGATGCGTTTTTCCTGCATAAGATGCTATTGGAGACAATATAATCATCTCTTCCTAGAGTAACGCCACAGTGCTGAATGGTGGCTGTTCGTGGCATTTTAAAAGATGAGTTCACTGCAGTATTCTTAGTCGGCTGAAAAGGAGTTAGATGCTATGAGTTATGGTTCAGAGGAAATCTTGCAAACACTGTAATTTCTCTACTCGATTAATCTACTTATTGTTAAAGGTGTTAAATACTATTTCTCTTTAAGAAATAAATTAGGCATCCCTGATACCCAGCATTTTGTTTCAGTGTAGTTGCTACTGTGAAGCCACAAGATAAATCACTCCAATTGCTTAATAGCTGGCTCAACTTTTCCTGCTATACTGGATTAATTGTAGATTTCCAGTGAATTTTTCCTTGTATCTTGCATTTTGCCTCTGTCATGTCTGTCCTTTAAATAGGTATTTGAAATGTACACAATTTTCCACTTTCCAGTTCTCTGCAAAATAACAAATCTGACATTTATTTATTTATTTATTACATTTATATCCAAAGTGGTCTCTCACCACCCAGATCTCCTTTGCTTCAGAGTATCGCCTCACCTGCCTTCAGGCCATGCCTTGGGATTGCAACTCTGCATGGAAGCCTTTAGGTGGTTTCCCTGTATATGATGCCATTTTCATCCTGCCTTTCCTTCAGGAGCTCATCAGTGCTGTACATGATTCTCCCCTCCATTTTACCTTTACAACAACCTGTGAATTAGATTAGGAGACTTGCCCAAGATCATATCAGGACAGGAATTTGAACCTGGCTTTCCCAGTTCTAACCCCCACTTCTTACTGGCTTCAGATGTTAGAATCAAGGTATCTACATGCCCATGTTTCTTGGCAATCATGAAATGCAGGAATTTACACATCTCCACATTCAGAAGCTAGGAAAAACAACAAGGTTTTTATGTGGTGTCTGTGCAGAGTCAAGTAAGATGTCTGCCTTCTGTTGATTTGCCATAAGCACCACAGTTCAACACATGGGCACCTTGCTGTTTATCCTAGCATATCCTAGATCTGTCTCTCACTTCTGTCAAAATCTGGGAGGTGGTAGAAGAGTCGTAAAAGGTTGAATGATGGTGAACAAACAAACTTGATCCTGACAAAATAAAGCAGGAGTCCTGTGGGACCTGAGAGACTAAAATAATATAATTCAGGCAAGATGTAAATACTATGGATTTTAGGATAAAGCTGGTATGGTATAGTTCCTTAGCCTGTTCTAGCCAATGTTTTTGTTTCCCCTGTAAAATATGGCCAGGGGACTTTTGCGATGGAAACCATTTTCGAGTAAGGAAATCAATGAGAACTAGAGGTGGGGAGTTCAGGAGTGAAATCAAGTAACAGGTGAGATAAAGGGGAGAGTGTTCTTTTGTTACTCAGGGTTAAGGCAAGAAGATGGGCCTTATTGGGCCAGTATCTAGGTTTTCAACTGAGCCAGGTGGCATCTTTTCTGAGCTATCAAGTTGCTCACAAAGACCCTCCTGAACAATCCTCAGAGAAGTACTGACCACAACTTTGCCAGAACAGATTGGCTGGTTACAGGTCAAGGGGAAGAGTCTAATGGAGGCAAAAAGGCCATGGCAGCTCCATTGTTTGTGGAAATCCCTCCCCTGGGATGTCCATAGGCCAGCATCTTTCAAGACCTTTAAAAAAAAATCATTCCAGTGGCCTTTCATTATGTTTAATTGTCTTTATTTTATGCCTGGGGTTTTAAACAGAATTATAATGTTGCAATGGCTTTATTGATTATTTGAGATTTCTGTATTTCTAGTCCTACTATAGTGTTTATCAGATGGGTTCTCCTGTTGATTGCATTGACTTACAGTGCCTAATCCACCTTTAGTCTCAATAAGAACGGTGAGCTGAAAATAATAAATAAAATATTGTTGGGGGGGGTTGTCAACTGCTTTATACATTAACAGAAAAATAGGCATTCCAGTTGCAGAGAAAAGAGGTCTACCACACAACATAGCTTTTCTACATGGGTATTGCATTTTAGGAAATGTATGTAGAATGTGTTTTGTGAAGAAGGTATACATGTTTGTCCTGCTATGTCTATGTGTGGTTAAACAAATGTGCATTTTTCACAGATTACAGAATATACCTTTTTACACATGCATCTTCTCTTGCATACTGATGTCTTTTGTGTAGCAGATAATTGTATAAATGCTACCTGAAGCTGTGTGCGTGTGTGAGATAGAGAGAGCACACAGAGACATCAGTAAATCACCAATAGGAAGATTACTGTCTTCTAATGTTAAATGTTTCATATTGCTGCTTTACCATTGGTCTGAATTGTGAATGAGTGCCTCATACAATAAGATGCTGATTGTTTCCGGAATTGGCTGTGTTGAGGATATTTAGATAACATCATGTTTGAATAACTTCCTCTCAGGAAATTCTTGACCTGGGATATTAGCCAGGCGGGCAGCACATCCTGAAACAGTATGAAACGTGGTTCAGGTTTTCTATCAGGGGCTCCTGGTAGAGGTGACTCATTCACTCTTCTTTCGCCATATTGTTGCTTGTTGCTGTCAATGATTTAAGGGACTGCTTAGTGCATTTTTCATATTGTTTTAAAGAAGAAATAATATAAAATGCTTTAGTAAACTGTGCTTATTATGCTATGTAAGGGACCACTGTTAATCAAGAGTTTTAAAGTGAGAAAACTGAGCACCACTGAAAGACAAACTGGCTTTGGGGAGCACATACATGTATTGTGCAATCTTTGGTGTTTTTAGAAGACTGGTAGAAGGTGTGCCCTCCCTCTCTGAGATGGGTCCCTAATTTTTTTTGCACCCCACACCTATTTATCTGACCTTGCTAATTCATCAGTAATTGGGAGTAGTCCACACCCACGCTGATTGTACTGATTACTGATTGGACTGAATCTTGTTTTTGAGCCATGCTTTGCAGAGTAATGTAACACACCTGTGCCTTGGAATGTGTGGCTGTCTGGCCGCCCTCTAGTACTCCCACCCCATTCTGTTTGTACTAATGTATGTGCCACAATAAATTAGTCTGTAAAGTTGCTCAATACTCTCTGTTGTTTTGGCTACAGTCGTTTTAACATGCCAGCCTCTCTCAAATTTGCCACCACTCAAAACCTTCCTGAAGGGAATTAAGCCACAACACGTACTATTGAATACCAGCTTATAAAGAGACACCTTAGAGACTATAATAACTCTGGAAATCAAAGCTCTGTTCCCTGAGAGAACAGGAAACAAATGTAGTATGATTAATATCAAAAACCTTCCTGAAGGGAATTAAGCCACAGCACTTACTATTGAATACCTAGCTTATAAAGAGACACCTTAGAGACTAGAATAACTCTGGACATCAAAGCTCTGTTCCCTGGGAGAACAGGAAACAAATGTAGTATGGTTAATATAAAAAATACATGTTGTTCTAGTTACCTAATGTAGTCGCCTGATAGCCCAGCCTAGCCTAGTCTCATCAGACTGGCAGGGTCAGCCATGGTTAGTACCTGGATGGGAGACCACCAAGGAAGTCCAGAGTTGCCATGAAGAGGCAGGCAATGGCAAATCACCAATGGCAAAGCACCTCTGTCAGTCTCTTGCCTAGAAATCTACATGGTCCTATGAGTCAGTTGCAACTTGATGGGACACTATTATTATTTAGTTACCTTATATAAAAGGGAGATGTCTCTGGAAAGTGTGGTTAGGAGTAGACACAAGCCCCCTCATACACACCTGGACCTGGATCAAGGGAGGCTTTCACAACCCCTCAATAGCCTGTGTTTGTGTTAGCAGAGCCACATTACTACGTACGAACAGGTTTTTTTCTTGTGTTGAGCCCCAAATAGAAAGCAAGAGAGAAATGAGACTATCTACCACAATGCACCACTTTCACTAGTCACATGAACACATAAGCATTCTTTTATACTGAATTGGACCATTAGTCTGTCAAAGTCAGACTTGTCAAGTCTGATGGTTGAGATCTTTCACATCACCTGTTATCTTTTAAATAGAGAGGGCAGGTGTGGAACCTGGAGCCCTCTGCATGCAAAGCAGATGCTCTACCACTGAGCTGCAACCCCATCCTTTAAGTCAAGAAAATGCAGAACTATGCTGTGGTAAGAGAGAGGAGAGCAGTGTGGATGATGTGTAGAAACATCCAGACAAGTTCTGTGTGCTATTCAATGCTCATTTGCATTGTTGGGAGTGTGGAATGTTTGTGTTCACTATGTTGGATAATGAATTCCACTGATAAAGTCACCATTGTATTTTCAAATGTTTTTCCTTCCTTGATAAGTAAAGTTTTTGTCCAGTGTACAGATTTTTATGGAAATTTTTCTTTGTGTAAGAGAAGAGCAACAAAATGAGGATGGTTATAGAAGCATGATGAGCCCTCAACCTAGTATCTAAAGAAACCAACAGCTCTTGTATTTTTATCCGTTTTCTACAGGTTCTCTCTTTCTCTGTATGTGTGTGGCTATTTTACCCCAGCTACTAAGTATTCATGGTGGCTTATTCAAGCATCCTAAATTTAAATTTGCTGTGTTGCAGGTGGCTTCTGGTGAATGCAATGAGGACACGGAGGTTTTCAACATCACGCTTTGTACTGGGGATGAGCTGACTTTAATGGGACAAGCAGAAATCCTTTATGCAAAATCCTCAAAGGAAAAATCACGGCTCAACACCATCTTCAAAAAATTTGGGAAGCTGAATTCCATCAGCAAATTAGGCAAAGGAAAAATGCCATGTCTGATCTGCATGAACCACAGGACCAACGAAAGCATTAGCCTTCCCTTTCAGTGCAAGGGCCGCTTCAGTACACGCAGTCCTCTGGAGTTGCGAATGCAAGAAGGCGAGCACACAATCCGCAACATTGTAGAAAAAACACGGCTTCCTGTGAATGTGACTGTGCCAAGCCCTCCTCCAAGAAATCCTTATGACTTACATTTTATCCGTGAGGGGCACCGGTACAAGTTTGTGAACATACAAACCAAGACTGTGGTGGTTTGTTGTGCTCTGCACAGTAACAAAATTGTTCCAATGCATTTCCCACTGCACTTGGCTCTTCCCAAATTTTCCCTCCCAGAAAGCCTTGTGAAAGGGGAGATATGGCACGAAAGTTTCGTCAACCACTGGTTTGGCCTTTGTGAAGAGCAGTTTGATATAGATGAATATTCCCGTGCTGTAAGAGATGTGAAAGTGGATTGGAACGAAGACTGCAAAAGCCCCCAGAAAAGTCGGTGCTCTAGTCATAATCACGTGCCCAACTCGCTTAGCTATGCTCGAGATGAATTGACACAGTCCTTCCACCGCCTCTCAGTGTGTGTTTATGGAAACAACCTACATGGGAACAGCGAAGTGAACCTTCATGGTTGTAGGGATTTGTGTAATGAGTGGGCTTTATTTTCTCATGATGCTTTACAGTACCAAGACTCATGTGATGGTAGCAGTGACTATCTTTTCCCTGAAGTCAGTGACGATTCGCTGTGTTTACCCGCCAAGCCAGAACTTCCTTATGAAGAGCTGTGGCTGTACCAAGGGGGTGGGAAAACAAGTGATCAGCCTCTTACTCGCACACAAAGTGAAAAGAACAAATATGACAGCTATAGGAGCTCTTTCCGGTCCAAGTGTGGTACTTCATCTCTTCCAGTATCTGGCCCTTCAACTGTAGCGTCAAAGTCTTCAGATGTTTCCCTACCTCCACCACCTGTGCCTCCAAAATCTGAAGCAGTAAGTCACATTCATTCTTCTTTCTATTCAAGAGGTTTGGTGAATCCAGGTTTCAATCTGAAAGAATTGCTTAGCCATTTTGGACAAATTGGAAAAGCAGAATATAAATATTCATAATAAAAGCTTGGCACAGGATAAACTTAATCCCCATCATGGAATAGCTATCCCTACTACCGTTAACTTGTTTTTTGGCTGAGAGCTGTTTTACTTTAGGTGTTGTTACTTATTCTTTTATCTAAGTGATACCTGCTATGTCTTTGAGAGCTCAGTATTTTTCCAAAACTGTACTTCATAAATTGATTCTCTTTGAGAGCTCAGTATTTTTCCAAAACTACTTCATAAATTGATTTTGGAGCAAACCGCAAGTACCTGAAAGCAGTGTGTGTACCTCATTTTAGGCATCTGATTTAATTCCTTTGCTGATTTTCCATTCCGTGCCCCTTGTCTTTCTGACCTTATACACATTAGCCATTTTGTTCCCCGAATGCAATGCCGATCATGCTGTTCTTTGAAGCAAAGATTATATCCACTACAGGAGTATATTGCAATACACTTTGTCTACTACACTAGGCAGAGAAATACAGGCAGTGGGTGAAAATATAGCAGACATTGAGCAGAACAATAGTGATAGAATTTTGTCAAATGGCTAACTCTGAGGAAGGCAAGCAAGAATTCGTAAGAGTTAAAAGTAGTTCGAGATGTGCTTCTCATGGTGTATGCATACTCTTTTAGGCCCATTGTTGCCTCTTAGACAGACAGATCAGTGAAATAACAGAAAAACCTACAAAGGCTGAATACCATGATCCTGATTCCTCTTTTACAGTATAATCCTAGGCAGAGCTATGCCAGTCTAAACCCATTGAAATCAGTCAGTTTGAACTGGTATACTTCTGCAAAGGATTGAACTGCTTAACTGATTTTGTTTAAAAAAGGAAGAAGCTATAATCAGAGAGCCATTGTGATAAAGTGGTTAATGTGTTGAACTGGGACTGGCAAGACCTGAGTTCAAATCCCCATTTAGCCATGAAAGCCACCAGGGCTATATCATGCTAGACAGCAGTTTATAAACTCTGATCTGATTAAACTCTGGACTGTTGTGATGTCTGAATGCAAGTTAAGAACATAAGAGAAGCCAATGTTGGATCAGGCCAATGGTCCATTCAGTCCAACACTCTGTCACACATCAGGAGGTCCATCAGAGGGGCCAGGACACTAGAAGCCCTCTCACTGTTGCCCCCTCCAAGCACCAAGAATACAGAGCATCACTTGCCCCAGACAGAGAGTTTCTATCTATACCTTGTGGCTAATAGCCACTAATGGACCTCTGCTCCACATGTTTATGCAAGTCCCTCTTGTAGCTGCCACCACCTCCCGAGGCAGTGAATTCCATGTGTTAAGCACTCTTTGGGTGAAGAAGTACTTCCTTTTATCCGTTCTGACCCAACTGCTCATCAATTTCATTGAGTGCCCACGAGTTCTTGTATTGTGAGAAAGGGAGAAAAGTACTTCTTTCTCAATCTGCTCTACCCCATGCATTATCTTATAAACCTCAATCATGTCACCCCTCAGCCGTCGTTTCTCCAAGCTAAAGGGGCCCAAGCGCTTTAACCTTTCTTCATAAGGAAAGTGTTCCAACCCTTTTATCGTCCTAGTTGCTCTTTTCTACACTTTTTCCAATGCCTAGCAAACTGATTTGGGGGTACATAAATGGGATTTTAAGATAGGGCTGACACTAAATTGTTGAGGTGGAAAAGGTGAGAGAGCTGATGCCAGGCAAGAGGGTAAGGGGAAGAGAGGTTTAAAGATTTTATTGGTTTCAGAGTTCAACAGTTTAGGAATTCAGTGAATAAGCCAAGTTGGAAACTGGAGGCAAAAGGGAGGCTGCTACTTAGCCAAGAAGAAGAGGCTCATCTTGCCCTAAGATTCTCTCCCCCCTAACCCCCCCATTTAATGCAGCCAGTTAAAAGAAAGTGGACTGCATATATGATGAGGCTTTGCCAGCAGTGGTGGCATGAGGGAGCTAGGGATAATATCCAGGAATACTGCTTGAAGACAGGAAAGGAGGGAATGCTTAACTGGAACTTACTAACAAGCCGTGATCTGTTATATCTGCCTGGAAGACTAACCAGGGCTTGAGGCAACAAAATAGTTTAAACAGACCAAGTTCACTGCGACACCTGAATGCAGCCTGGGGGGCCTCGAGCCAATCATGTTATCTTGTGTACCTTACAGGATGGTTATGAGGGTAAAAATATAGGAAGGGGAACGATCTACACTGCCCTAAGTTCCTTGGAGCAAAAACTATGCGATAAAAAAGTGAAAGAGGATCTATTCCTAGCCTTGAATACCTAAAAAAGTCTTGTGTTTACTAAGAATGGCTCCAGTGTGAAAGCGTCTTAACCAGCCTTTCTTTCTCAAGCTCCATGATGAAGGTGATACTTTTTCCTTAATTCAAGCAAGTGATCCTGCTGTCAGGCATCATGTTCAATGTGTGTGGCAGACAGTGGCATAGGGTAACTTCTGTGAGGTTAGAACAAAGTTAGAGTCCACTGGCACCTTTTAAGACAAAGTTTGATTCAGAGTGTGAGCTTTCGTGTGCACGCATACTTCATCAAACATTGAAACGGAATTACAGATCATAGTTGTATATAGAGCGGGTGGCTTGTTAAATTAGCAGGCAAAATAGTGAAGTTTTTTAACAGATAAAAAGAATGACAAGCTTGGTTTCTGATTATCTGTTTGGGTTCAACTGGGGGGGGGACAACATGGGTAATATTTCAGAACTGGAGATTGATTTACCCTAAATTGTGAGAATTTAGTCATTAGATCCCATCCATCTCCTTTCTAGCATGGAAGCAAACTTTAAAGCAGGGTGTCAAACAAGCCATTATCCTTGTTAAGTCCTGGAGGGGTGTTTGTTCGAGTGTTGTAATAACTTGTAATTCACCAATTTCCCTTTCCATTCTGTTCCTGAAGTTCCTTTGCAATAAACAGCTAATTTGAGGTCAGCCATTGAATGTCCTGGAAGTGGCTGAAGTGTTTTTCTACAGGTTTCTCAGTCTTGTGATTCCTGATGTCAGATTTGTGTCCACTTATCCTTCGGCATAGGGTTTGTCCGGTTTGTCCTGTGTAGACAGCTGAAGGGCAGTGTTGGCATTTAATGGCATATACAATGTTAGAAGATGAGCAAGTGAGTGCGCCTGAGATAGTGTAGTTGATGTTGGATTCAGTGGCAGTGTTGTCTGGGTGTATATGTCAGCAAAGTTGGCATCTAAGTTTATTGCAAGCATTGGTACCAGTGACCATGTTCAAATTAGATGTGGTATTATTGCGGGTGAGGAGATGTTTGAGATTGGGGGGTTGTCTGTGTGCAAGAAAAGGTTTACTTCCCAGTACTTGTGAAAGGGAGTTGTCATTATCCAGTAGAGGTTGATGCGTTGAACTGTTTTGAGTTGAGAGTTTCATGTGACCACAAGGGGTGTTCTGTTATTGGTGGGGGGGGAGCTTGTCTTGTAACAGGTTTTCTCTGAGTACCATTCTAGCTTTGTTAATCTGTTTTCTGACTTCATCAGGTGGATACTTTAGTTCTAACACCCACAATAATACAATATATCATTTGGAACTGCTAAGCAAGGTAACTCTTATTACTGGTTTAATCAGAGATAGCTTGCTGCTTTTTCATGGTATGATATTTAGAGAGTATTTATAATGTTCATGTATAATGAAAATTGATTACATTAGTGCATGTGTTGAGAGAGACTAGTTAATTGAATAAGAAAGCAAAGTCATGTTTAAGATCTAGGATTCCATAGTGAATTCTAAACTTAAATTAGAACTAGTATCCATAGACTATGAATGAGAGCCAGCTTACTTGTTACAAATTCCTTGTGCCCACTACATGTCCTGTTGACAGATGTGCTCGAAACTTAATTTCCAAATCAGCATGGGTCCTGTTGAGATCAAACCATGACGAGAAGGACCTGTAGCTCTCCCCACACCATTTTCTTGAAAATTCTCCAGGGATTCTCAGTTGCCTGTTATTGAAACTTACATGTGGCCAAGCAGTACACCTAACTTTCCCCAGCTGGGAAAATAGCAGCTTCCTTGGGCAATTTTAGCATGAGAAAATGGCATGGGGGAAGTTAAGCCCCTTTTCCCAATGTTTCCGATACAGATTGGGCCCCCATGCACCTGGGAATTAAGTTCTGAGCACAGAACTCCCAGAGCATGTTTGCCAACAGGACCTGTGGGGAATGTAAAAACTTCATAATGTGTGGATTGGCCCTGAGCCCTGCACATAAACACTAAATAGATGTTACACATTACTTTAGAAGTAATGCTCTTCAATGATATTGGTTCAGATATTCAGCTGCAAGACACTGAGTGCTAAGAAATTCATATAATGTGTGTGTGTTTGTGTGAACTAGTTCTTACAAGTGTGTTTGTGTGGGGTTCCAAAAGGGTTCTGCCTGACCTGGGTAGCCCAGGGTAGCCCGATCTCATTAGATCTTGGAAGCTAAGTAAGGTCGGCCCTGGTCAGTATTTGGATGGGAGACCACCAAGGAATTCTGGTGTTGCAACACAGAGGCAGGCAATGGCCTCTTGCCTTGAAAACCCTACCGGGGGTTGCCATAAGTCAGCTGTGACTTGAGGGCAAAGAAAGGGTTCTGACAGGGAAGCAGAAAAATACCTATCTAGAGTACCTGGGGGGGGGGGTTCCTCTAAAAGGAAGTTCCTGTATTGCAGCAGTGGAAGAATGCATGCCTGTTACCTTGTTCTATCAATGAAATAATTTTTATGTACAGTGATGTACATAATGGTTTGTTTTTTCTTTCTTGAATGGTTTCTTAAATACCCTTTTGGACATATTACCTAAAATGGCATATCTTCAGAGTTTGAGTTAAATCAATTTCTGAGCATTCCTGGGGAGCAACATTGAAATGGTATGAGATTTATGCTTGAATTCAGTAACAGGAGCAAGCACAACTCGTTTGTGTAGAACTCTGCACTTATTTAAGCATTATAGCCCGGGATGGAGGTCATGAAAAAGCACTTCTCTCTGGCCATTCTAGGTGCAGTTTACACAACATTTAAAAGCCTCTTTTCCCCCACCAGTGAGAATGCCTCATTTCTACTCTAGCAGTGTAGATAACTGTCAGTTGCTGGATTTTGAATGGGACTTTAAATGTTAAACTGGCCACATAAAGCCCTACCTCTGGGTAGTGTGCTTTGGCTGCCTCCTTGAATGGGCGTTATAGGCTGTAAATTAAGGCTTTGGAGTTTTAATTCCATGATATGTATCATTGCCTAATATTCAGTTTTAAAGCACATATTCAAGTGCAGTCTCTCATACAATTAATGATTTCAAAAGGAACTGGATCCTAACCAGTCATGCTGTTACAGTCATGTAAACTAACATTTCCTTGGTCCACGTGTACCTTTGTTTATTCAAGGCACGGGCTGTTCCAGCCACAGTGTCAATGGGGCTTTCATAACGCAGATACTATCTCATGATTCCTTGCAGTTCCATGTATATTCCTTGCCTCCTTCAAAATAGGGGGATTGTTTTGTCATCTCCATTTGGCTACAAGGTAGCATCAGTAATATCTGGTGGTATGCTTGAATGTAATTATACATGGCAGATTGCCAGTTTTTATTTATCTGAGCTTATTATGTGTGAATGTTAAATAAACTATTGTCTGTAGGTTCAGATGTGTGCATCCATTATACAATACAAAAAAAAACCCCAAAAAAGCCAGAAGCCCTAGTGAAGGGTGTCCATAAAGTTCACAATAAACCACTTGCTGAAACAAGAGCAAAGCCTGTGTCTGTTGGGGTAGCCATTGTGGTCAGATTCAACATGCCCCAGATCCCATCATCCTTGTATGCATGTCACTGGTTTCAAACTAGCTCCCTATAAACCCACCTTTACCACCAACACACATTAAATCAGTGAAGATTTGTGTTAATGGTAACTTTCTGTAAGCTTTTGGGGTGGGGGGTAGGTTAGTGATAGCTTTCAAACACACAGTAGCATATATGCATATTTGTTTCAATAAACACTAGACTTTTATGCTCTTAAATGGGAGGGTGGAGATGCCCTAGGAAGTAATGAAGGTGTTTAGGTACTCAAAACCTTTCCTCTTTGAAAACTGAATTTAGTACCTGTCACTTTCGATGGTGTGCTCTCCTTCTTAAAAACATATATTGGAAGTGGCCACTACCCATACATGTAATGTTTCTACTGTCAGGAAGACGTGATGCAACTACAAAACTTTCATTGACCTTCCAGTCATTAGGTATCAGACATCCTGCGCTGGTCTGTTTCTTCTGGCTTTTCAGAGATGTATTCAGCCATTTTCACTACCCCTAGATCAGGTCTTTATAATGCAAGTAGGGAAGTGTAACTTCAGGTTTAGGAACTCTTAGCTTGATCACATTGCCCAACCCTGCAACATCTTTGACTACAAAAATATTCAGATCATCTTGCCTAGTCACCATTTTTAAAACTCTAGCAGTCATCCTTCTGATCATATCTCAGTGTTTGACAGTAAATGAGCAGGTTAATTTTGATAACTTAAGATGACTAACTAGTTTATGCAATTTTAGAAGCATTATTGTAGGGAGAGAGATCCTGTCAGTGTTCTGCAACTTCCGTCATGTCTCCTCCTGCAAAATTAGCTGTTCTTTTTCCCTTTTGAGGTTCAGTTATTTTCATTTTGCACTTAGTAGTTTAAATAACACAAGTTACTATAATTTTAAACATTTTTAAGTTATTCCCTGACTGCTGAGACAAAGTGGTTTCATAACACTTTCAAGTAACCCAAAAATGAAATTTTTCCAGTGATGGAAGAGGAACTATCCTCTCTGACATGCCTCTGCTCATATGAGAGGTCAACTTATAAGGAGCCAAATTCAATAGAATTGTAGGATCATTTTTCAGTGGTTACTAAGTGCCCTCTGCTGGTAACACACAAGTAAGCCAGCTCAGCTATATATTCTTTAAGAATGGAGATCTGTTGCCAAGAACACATAAAACAATAGTCTGGCAGTATTCCGATTTTTTAACAGTCTCTTAGGTGTTGGGCTACCATGGATGTGTTTGTGTTTATCGTCTTTAAAAACTGGGACATGAGCTTACCATCTGCTTCTTGAGTCAAACAGTGTTATTTATCCGGCTTCCCCAGCATTGTCTTAAATATTTAACAAAGCTGGTGCAATATAGCAGCTATGGGTATGAGGTGTGAGCCCCCTAATTCAATGAGAATATAATGAGAATAAGACAGTAGGGAATAAGGCAATAGTACAATGGAAGTGTTCAGCATCATTCAAGAGGGCTCTTTTCCATGGAGGAGTGCCATGGTTTTAGTGTTTTGTTGAATGCGTGGAATGGCATTATTCAGGAGAGCATATTTATAAAGGGGGTAGTGGTAGGTAAAAGGGGGGATGCTGAGTAAAATGGAATTGGTTATTGGATATAATTTTGCAGTCCAGTTTTATTGCACGGCTGGTATGTATTATGCTGGTCTGCACTATATTTTTTTCCAAATTCTGCAGTCCCTTTAAGTCTCAATGAGAAAGGCAAACTATAAATTAAGTAAGTAAATAATTGACTCAGGCAAATTGCTGTTGTCCAGCCTTTGGCCGCCTACTCATCTGAATAGAGGGACATATAGGGTTCCTGTAAGAATTACTGGGATTATTACTGTGGAGTTCTTTAGAGTGTGCTATATAATGGCTAAGTATTCTTCTCATTTAGGTTAGAGAGGAATGCAGGCTCCTGAATGCACCACCTGTCCCTCCACGGACTTCAAAGCCCACATCCACCAGTCCTTCCGTTCTTCCTCGAATGAACAAAGCAGCACAGCAGCAGACTCGTTCTCCCAGTCCCACGCTTTCATACTATTCTTCAGGGCTGCACAGCATGTAAGTAAGGAGTGCTTCCTTCTGGGGCTTCGCCTGGTTTCAGTAACCGATGCTTGTGTTAACTCAAGCGGGGTAGCCTTCCAAGTTATTTGTTTGTTTATTTGTTTTATACAACATTTCCCTAACCATTATACATTTACTAAACAGTAATATATTTTGTAGTAACATATTTTGGCCTTAACATTTAACAAAAATGTACACAGGTTTTTTTATATATATACATATGGTAATAGTCACTGTGTGAACTAATGATGAATTACAGTCAGTGTTACAACCTATTAGGGAAGACCAAATAAGTATATGGAGACATTTTTGATTGATGACACTATTCTATGACGATTGGTCCGTGCTTACACATGTGGCAGGGTTGGGAAAGGCTTCTTTTTTGTTTTGTTTTTTGGAGACCTACTTCCAGTCAAAGCAGATAGTACTGATCTATGTGATGGCTTGATTTGGTAAGACTGACTTCTCAAGTTGATGGAGAACTGTGCATAATTCAGGCTTCATTTTAATAAAAGCAATATGAAGATTGCACAGATAAATGTAACAAGAATTCCCAAGCAAATGGGAGAATTCTCTGTCACCCTAGACTCTTGTATCTTCCTT
This sequence comes from Gekko japonicus, assembly GCF_001447785.1. Taxonomy (NCBI): domain Eukaryota; kingdom Metazoa; phylum Chordata; class Lepidosauria; order Squamata; family Gekkonidae; genus Gekko; species Gekko japonicus. The sequence continues at coordinate 314,389 of NW_015168064.1, forward strand.
AGAGTCTAGACTGAAGTGGGATAGGGGAGGTATCTGTTGAAATATATTGCTCGTTAATTGGATTGAATCTGGGCTTCATTCTTGCAGTTCAAATATTCTTTATCATCCCACTTTCTCTCTCCTGTACACTTAGACAAATATGCAGAGTTCTCTAACTTGACAGCTTTATTGACATGATAAAATGTGGTGAAACTTGTCTAGCATGTAAGTGGGGTTTTTTACCTCCTCAAAAGGGAGTAATTACTACCTTGTAGCAAATGTCAGGTGCTGTCTTGGGAACCAGTTGGATTTCAGTAGCTGGCAGGTATGGTGAAGTCATAGGATATGGTAGGAAGTATTGCAAAAGCAGGAACCTTTTGCATATAATTCTTCCCCAGCTAAAGACTTTTGTAATGAAATTTGACATTTTATATTGAGTATATTTTATGGAAGCCAGAAAATCTGGGATGGTGGTTACAGACAACTCTCTGTGTTGGCATAGATTGCATTTTTGTACAGTGCTCTCTTTAGCATATAAATTTCTAACCTTGTTTGATATTTACATAAATATGAAAAAGGCGCTCTTAACTCTGTTGTGGGTGTGCACAGCAGTAGAGGTGCTACAATGGGGAAGACAGACGTTTCAGTCTATTGCAGCGATAGATTGCCAAATAAAATCAGTGAGAGCCAGCTCTGTTTGGTAGGGATGTGGGTTCAGGGGATAAGTGGGCGGTCAGATTATTTTCATCCTGATACCTTGCTGAAAATAGGGAATGAAAAAGAAAACACTGTAACTCAAGAGGATGCTTAATTGTTAGGGGTGCAATCCTTTCCTTTGTGGGCACAGAATGGGGAGGTTTTGCCATGGGGCATAATAACCAAAACTTGTTCCCTTCTCAGTTTATGTTCAGGCTGCCATGCCTTCCAGATCCCAGTCCAGTGCACTCAGGCAGGGTCTGTATGCTTAATGGCATCGTGCACTGCCTAAATGTGGGCTGAGGAGAAGGGAAAACAGCGCTCTGATATGCCCTGTGGGGGAATCCCTCTATTTACATTCACATGGGAAAGATTGTGCCTCAAGTCACTTTATATTTTAATTTCTCAGAGGTTCTTTATTGAGCTTTTGGCACTATGCACATTTATTTTAAATCTAATTGATTAAAAAGCCAACGATCAGATAAAAATGCAGTTCCCTGAATGTGCCAACTATCACATCACAAAATTCAAAGCCCACATCCACCAGTCTTCTGTCCTTCTTAGGTGACACCTCTAATATGATGTCTGTGGGCCTAAGAATAGGGAACGAAAACATAGTGAGCGGCTTTATAGATGATGTTGCATGTCTTTGCTTATCAAATGCAAGCTGAAGCCCTAAGCAATAAAGTTATCTACTCTCCTTGAAAAGAGTTCAGGGGGTTATTTTGCCTCTTGTACCATCCTTTACCCAGTCTAATTTCTAAGTTTGAATTTATGCTGCACAAAATCTTTAACTTAGGTTTCATTTTAAACATCACTTTGGAACATATTAGACTGATGGACAAAGTAAAAGAATCCTAACATGACAATTAACTGCTAATGCTTTTGTATTAATTTTCTGTCTTGCTTTCCCCCCTTAATTTAAAAGAACTTCTGCAGAAGAAGAGGTGGACAATCCTACGGAAAGTGCTCCTGTCGCTTGTTATCCATGTGGCACGGTGAAAACTGACCAGAAAGATCTTAGCAGCAAATTGCCTTTTGGAAGTCCCTCTGCTGATGCCCTGTCCTTCAGACTGTCATGGCCAAATCATTTTTCTGGGGGAGCGGAAGACCTTAAAAGAAGTGATTTTCTATTGGATCCAAGCAGGAGTTACAGTTACCCAAGGCAGAAGACTCCTGGCACACCAAAGAAAAACTGTCCAGCACATTTTACATTTGACTTTGACAAATGTGAACTTCCTGCAGGGGGAGCTCTGCCAGCCACGACAGACTTTGGTGGTGGTGTTTCCATTTGCCCCAAGTCTGCAAGTTACTCTCTTGAGTGCACTGATGAGAAAAGTCTTGCAGTAAGTAGCACACCGCAGTCTCTCTCATGCCCTGCCTTACCTCCGCGTGCACCAAAAGTGGGGGATGAAAAGCCAGGTCTTGACCTGTGTCCACTGCCTCTCAAAATAGATGGTGCTGAAGAAGAGCCTCCAACAAGCTCACCAGTTCTTTCTGAAGATCAGTATCTTGGTCAAAAGGGCAGGCAGGACTTATTTGCAGTTTCCTATCCTTTCTCATCTCCTCTTCATCTTCAGCTAGCACCCAGGTCTTGTGGTGATGGCTCTCCTTGGCAGCCACCTACAGATTTGTCTGGTCTCTCTATAGAGGAAGTTTCTAAATCATTAAGATTTATAGGCTTATCAGAGGATGTTGTATCATTTTTTGTTACTGAGAAGATCGATGGCAATTTGCTCGTTCAGCTCAATGAAGAGATCCTTTCTGAGGACTTCAAGCTAAGCAAACTACAAGTTAAGAAAATACTGCAGTTTATTAATGGCTGGCGGCCTAAAATGTAGTACTAAACCATTTGGCAACACTCAGAGATGTGCTAGAAGCACCAGGGCTAACAGTGTCTCCCATTTTTTTTGCACTAAAATCTTTGTGTATGTGTGTGTGTGTAAATAGTAGCAGAAAAAAAGTCTTACTATGCAGATACTTTAAAGTGGTTAGCAGACGTTTTCTACATAGTGGAAGCATAAAGGTGTGCCTTGTGCATCCCCGAACATTCAGCAGCTGCTAAACAGTGGACATGAAAGGGAATTTAATTTGTACTTACATCGTCTGTTAAGACATCATATATTTATTGTTCTTGATTAGGCAATGCTGAGCAGCACAGGAATCAGTTTAATTCTGTGTTCTTATCAATAAATGTATTTCCTCTGGGATTTTTATTCTGAAGGCTTACGTACTATGCCTTTAACATTGCTTTATCCAATGGAAAGTGTTCACTTCCCCTTCTAGCAGTTTTTATAACTGTTTTCTTGAAATGTCTCCTGTAAAATACACAGGTATGAAATCTTTTTTTTGCAACTCATTTAAATGTAGGTATCTTGAGATAAGATTCCTTGTTATATAATGTGTGAGGAGTTGAGTCCTTATTCCTATTCAAAGTTCATGAAGCAAAATAAAAATAACAACTTGCTTAGCTCCAAATGACCTCCAGGTGCTGCAGATTTCTCATGGGGAAAACAAGTTCACCGTATAGCTCACTGCTTATTCGGAAGAGAACTTTGTTTCTTATAGAGTTGTTGGAGGTGAGAAAACCTATACAAGCTCCTGTGCTTGAATAACCTACTGACAACTAGTAGTTTTAGAAATCATGAATGATCAAATTGTTGGGGCTCGGGGATAGAGCTTACAGATTTCACTAAGAGCCCTCCCTACTGTGCTTCCCATACATTGAGCACTGATTTCCCACTGCCTTGTTCACACCATATATTCTATTCCCTGGGACTTCCTTACTCTTGTGGCTGCATCCTGCTCAGTCATTACCACTTCGGAGGTTGGGAAGGGGGCAGAGCTGTGAGAGGCAAGACAGCAGGCTAATAGAATCATCTGTGAATGAGATCTTTGATGGCTCTTTTGGCCTTAGAATGAATCTGATGAGTAGTCCTAGCAATTCACTTCCTTCTTACTACAAATTTCCAATTTGACTTATCATGATATTGCTCAGTACACCCTAAAAATTACTGTGATCAGAGCTGGTAGATCCTTTCACTCAGGGTTCTCTTGCATAGCATACAACAGATATAGAAAGTAAATGCCCAAGTATCCTGTAGGGTCAAAAGCATAGACAAGAGGTTGGATCCAAACTAAACCTGCAGTGTCCACCAATTCCCCCTTCCCACTACTGACATACTTCCTTTGTCATTTCTTCATGGTTCCCTATTTTCCAGGAAGAGAATTTTATGGAGATCAGTGGGAGGCAGGAAAGGTCAGTTCTGCCACTGGAATCTGGAATCTGTCTGGATGCAAACCATACATATTATAACATACTATTTTAAAGACTTTGTTTTGGAAAATTCATTTATCATTAGTAGAGAACAGACAACAATCTGAATGTAATCATTTTTACAACCATTTGGTAGATAACCAAAATGCCTTTCTGTATTCTGAACAATTTTTGATACCTTGCTTTTGCCGCTAAAAAGGGATCAATAGCCCTCTATCTTAGGTGTAACGTACACAATGAGAGGATAGTCTATATTGCAGGATAAATTTAGGAGGTGAAACCATAGTGTACTGATTTTAGAAATCGTTCCAAGCGCTTGGCTGCTGTTACTTTCATTTAAAAATGTAATTAGAAAATACAAAGGCTAACTTAACATTTGGGGGAGGGGAGTTGAGTTAATTTGTTGCTTGGGAATGAGAAAATTGAGGTATAAGTTTTAAATACAATTGTATACTGCATTTCTCAATTTACAAATTCCTAATGTTGTTTTCAACAATAATAAAACACACTAAAACAGATCCATAAAAGACTTCAGAAAGTAAAAGCAAAGCAAATTCAGCAGCAATAGAATGATTTATCTACCACTGTAATTAATTTATCAAATACAGCAATAAAAACAGTAAAAAAGCTATCGTAAATGGTGGTAGTCAACAGCTGTATCAGTGACAAGAGCCAGTCATCAAAACAAACATTAAGAAAACATCTGCACAAACATCCAGGTTTTAACATGGCACTGAAAGATCAACAAATTTGGTGCCAGGCATAGGGTTATAGGGGGGGCATTCACTAGGTGTAAGGCAGCATTCCTGTTCCTGAAAGAGACTGTGGATGTCCTAAACAGGGTTATGCTCTTGTGACTATTTGAGCAGTGGACTAGCTAGCTTCCCCCATATCTTGCATTATATGTTTATCCAGGTGCCCTGTTCTTGCTATAGTAGACAGCAAACATAAGGAAGTTTTGGTTGAGGAGGAATCTATGTCTGACACATCACTACTAATTCCACTGTTCATTCATTTAGGGTTCAACAGCCACAACAAGGTTTCATGTTGGCATGTAATGCAAAAATAATCAGATCTAATTTCTATCTGTGGCTTTGTTGCAGTGTTGTTTTAATATAATGTTCTCAGTATTGTGCCCAAAGATAGCAGAGGAAAATGAAACTGAAGACTGCATACAGAAAGAAAATACTGAATATCTGTTTATAGAGGGCATGACTTCTGTTTTTGGAGTCTTGGTCACATTCATATAACTGCTTCCTTACACCCTGTTTCCATACATGTTGACTTAGTAGTTGAGTGTTGGTTTCCCTAGCAGTTTCTGTACACATAATCAAAAGCTGCCATTAGACACATACTTAAGGAAGGAGAATCCAGTATAATTGGATGGTAGTCAGTTCTAGCAATGTTTGTGATCACAGTGTTTAGCAGAAGTGCTCCTGTGATCACAAAGGGTTGGATCTTGGGAGAAGGAAAAGGAAATCCCACCTAATCCACCCTCACTGAAGCTCATTGTATTATGGTACATTTTATTCACTAAGGTTTCCAAAACCACAGAGAGGGGTTTGGGGGCAAGCAGCAGCCTGCTGGGAAAAAGAGGAGGTAAAAAGGAAAGATCTGCTTTGCCAGCTCCTTCCATGAGCTTTTCTGTGGGATCCAATCCAGAAATTACTGTTGGATGCACACTGTTTGGCGAACACTGATTTTTCCCCCTCACCCCCCCTTTTCCTGTCATACATGTGGCCAAGGACACCTCTATAAAGAAAAAAAATCTATACCAAACCATGTTTTTAACTCAAGTACTCAATTCAATTGTCATGCCTAACTATGATGAGGTATCACATCAGAGCTGACAAACCAGAGCAGGGAGCCGTGGCGCTATTTTCTGTGGCTTGCCTGGTGTTCAGAGTGACAAACCATAATTGCAGCCATCAGTCTGTTTTTTTAGAAGCTGCTGTGGCCTGAAAGCAGGAAAACTCGCAAAACTGAATGCTGAAACACAAAGACAGAAAAGCAGCTTTTAAATTAGCACTTGACAGGCATACATTTGGCAGCTCAAACCATGGTTTACATTCCAAATGATGGTTAATGCAAGCCATGGTTTGGCGTGATGTCTGAACGGAGACAATGTCTTGAGAATCACAGCCTACCACCCCTTTCAATGGCATGGTACAAAGGCTTGATGTTCGCTAGGGTTTTCAAATCTGTGCTCCTGCTTTTGATGCCTGCTTGTAACTAAAGCTGAAGACTCCAGAGCTGGCTTTTCACAGCTCATAATCCATTGTGAGCTGACAAGTGCCTCCATATTATAAGTTATTAATAAGAAAGGCTTTTGATTCTGATTTTAGCGAGTTTTCACTTGAGGCAAACCAGTTTTGTGGTTTGGGCAATCTTTGAAATTCATTATTTCCCAGTTCTTCTGCTGATTGTAGAAGTCTAATCAGTCCTTTACTTGGGGTTTGATGGGTGTGTTCAGTCATCCACTTTAACTAACATTTATTTGCAACTACCTACAATTGAGAGAACTTGTATAGTACACCAAATTTACTCTGTGTCAGGGCTAGTTGACTGTTATGACTTTGTATTACCTTTAAAGTTACTGTTTTAAGGTTCTCATGTTTAAGAAACCAGGTGCTACACCCTTTTGGAGCATGTACTGATGGGAAAAATATGTAACTCCCCCCATCAGATCATTCTAGCCCATTCCTGTTTTTATGTGGCCATGTGACATCCCACAATCTCTGCATGTTGTGTTGTCCCAGGATTCTTACTGGCTCTTATTTACATCTGTAGATGTAGCTCTTCCTCTGTTTTTATCCTTCATTGCTACATGTCAGCCTTGTTCTGTTATGCCTTCAGTTCAGTTGTCGTCCCCCCCCCCCTAAAGTTTCTGTTTAAAAACTATTTATATAAATGTATACATGATGGGGGGGACCTCATCATACAAATTTAAAAGGGGAGAGAAAAAGCTAGAGAAAATATGTTACATTAACCATCTTAAAAACACCTTGTTTTTTAAAATAAGCAATTAAACATATTCAGTTTATAATCCAACTTTTGCAGTCAATAAACTAGAAAAGGTTGTCATGATGTGTAAAAGGTTTCTGTTGTCAACCACCTCTCAAGTGCACCATTTCACTCAATTTTAGCAATTTAGAGATCTGCCAGACCTCACTAATCCAAGTCTTCAAATTTATAGCTGATTTCCATTTTTTTTAATAGTTGGCTGCCAAAATAAGATCCAAGAACATAGTCCTATTTTGCTTTTTTACAAAAATCAGTCAGCAAGTTTGAAAATAATTTTTGAATTTTTAGGAAGTGGAAGCATTAAGATTTGCTTTATTTCTGCAATAACTTTATTCCAAAAATCCTTAATTACAGGATGCTCTCAACATATAGGTAAATATTAGGGAGATTTTAGAACACAATCCCAAAATTGTTCACTTGTTCAGATAGATACATTATACCCAGAAACACTAAATAATTTATAAAATCTTGACAATTGATTGTTTTGAATCAGTTAAATATAACATGATATTGACTGTATAGAGACTTATTTTAAATTCCGCTCCACCCAGACAGACTGTTTCTCCAGACTCCGTAACCTTAATTGTGAATGGCTCAATGCTTTAGTGCAAATAACAATGCAGACAGGAGCATCCCTGATGTGTGCCTTGAAACAACTGGAAACGAAGAGATAATATGAAATAATCTTCCATTTACTTACAGACAAGCATGTGATTGTAATAGTTCTTGTCATTCCTAAGAAAGAACCACCTATTCCAAAGATTTTCAAAGTCTGAAAAGGGAAATTCCATTCCAGTCTGTCAAAATGAAATTTCTTATCACAATCACCAGTTGGATGATTAATGGTGGGAGAGATAATCACACTAATTCATACCCATTGTAATAAGTAGTACTAATCCATCAAAACTTGTCCATGTAAACAAAATACCTCCAGTGTAGTTTCCAGTGCCCCATCTTGTTCAAAGGTCTGCCGTCTTGCTGAATTAAAGGCTAATTATCAGAATTTTTCCATAATGGTATACAAGTAACAGGGAGAAGAGCCCAGAAACAACACTTGGCAGCATTCTCCCTGTGTCTTCCGACTGCAGGTTGGAGTTGGAACTCCGAGAATCCAGTTAGACAAGAAAGCTGTTGTCAAAGTTTCTACGAAATACTGCAAAAGTTAACCTCTTGTACATATTCTGATTAAACAGCCTCTTATCTTAAATGCACATTGGATAAAGGATCAAGAGTAAAGTGCTGGCTAAAAGCTGCATTTATAAAAATTTTCCCTTTAGGAATGATGCAATTGACATATTCCTGTTTTTAGTCGTCCTTGCTATGGCAGCCTTTCATGTGCAGTACTATGCACATGAACAAAATATAACAAATATTACAAAATATTTCCCCAACAGGATTTCAAATATGTTTATTTTCAGGAAAAGAAAGTAAGCAGAAATTAGTTCCATGATAATGTACCTATTGCAATACCTTGGGTATTGTCTTGGATTTACCAAAGTCCTCATATATTGCTATGTATTATTCAATTTCTTTTATACATGAAGGCTGCCATCCTAAGCACATTACTTGGGAGCTGCCCCACTGAAGTGGACTTTCTTCCAAGTAAGCATGAACTGGATCAGGCTGTTAGTGATAGAAATGTAAAGTTTTAGAGTACTTGCTTAATTACATAAGGTACATGCACTTTTGAAAGCTGTTTGCAGCTAAGATATTGTGATTTAGACTAGATTTATTTTGCTTTTTCATATCTACATTATGGTAATTAACTATGTATTTTAATTTTATAATGAGAACAGTTTCATTTGAAAGAGATAGTGTGGATCAGTTTAAAGTCTACAAACCCTCTTTCAAAGCTAAAATATTTAGTCCAAAAAATTTGTTCCTTGGAAATCTTGGGTTCCCTAAAGTATATTAATGCAAGAAATTTGCTTCAGATACAGGTTGAAGTACAGGTATGTTGGCCAAACTTTCTAGGGCGTGTGTCATCCTAAAGGGATGTAGGTTCATGTCTCACTTGATTCACATTACTGGAATGCCCTGCTATGAATGGTACCTGCACAACTGGGATGAGAAAATGTGTAGTAGTCAGAACTGACGTAGTCCAGGCTGTAAAAACTTGTGCCTTAACCACACCAGCTCAATAGTTGAGGAAGTAGCTTGTGAGGAACCAACTTGAACTGGGGGGAACTAGAGGCGAGAATACTGCCATTCTGAAATACAGAACAAGCTGCATCTAGGTGCTAGAGAATGGCTGAGTTGCATGAATCCAGCTCGACTCATTGTGAAGTACAGACTGCAGTGTTCAAAAAGTGCATAATAATGTAGTGCTACTGCCTACGTACCGAGATTGGCACATAGGGATCTTTACTTTCCTACTACCATTAGTATTATATTTTGGGCAGTTGCAATTTGAACATTAACTTCCATAGTTTAATGTTATTTTTGAAATGTAATTACAGAGTTAATAGTACAACATGAGACTATCTTTAATTGAAACAATCCTTTCATAAGATGACCCAAATAGAAGATGGAAACAATAAGTGATATTGCCTTTCTTTATTTCCATCTCAGAATAGTTTTAAACCCAGATGCAAATGAAGCATAATATAACTGGCAAAAATTTGAGATATGCTATTCCTAGATTCTTCTTGTGTCAAACAGAAGCACTTTTGGAGTTAGCTGTTCAGCTTCTAAAGGTTTCCATGTATAAAGTATATATTTCAAAACAACCTCCAAGTTATTGATTCAGTGAATATTGTAAAACTAAATGTTCGTGTGTGAAAGTCTGTGCTGGCTTGAACATCTCTGTAAAATTGGGGGTGGAGAATGTTTATTTAAACAAGTTGCAAATAACCCTCTAATGTACATGAATAAATGTCCATGATTTATTGTAATTATATAACTGTATATTAAAATATTATTTTCATGATATTTGAAATGTGTATAGCTTAGTTATTTCATTAACAGTTAAATGGATAGTTAAAAATTAATAACCACGGACTTAACAGAGATTATTCAGTTAAAAACAATTGAGCAAGTTTTTTTTAAGTTAGTATATTGGCATGTATTTACAGTGTATGGTTTTGTGAATTCCTGCACTGCTTCTAGACTTCGGTCATAAATACATATAAAGATAAGATATAAACTTAATGCTAGTAACGCTGACAAGGAGATTGTATGTTCCCTCCTTCTCTCACTCACATGAAGTCCTCCCACTCTAAAAAAAAAGTAAGCATTATATTAGCAATGATACTAAGTGTGGCTAGCTTTGACCCCAGTACTCAATTGAAGACTCGAGACAACAGTGTGGGTTTGACTAGATTTATTCAAACTTGCTGATCTACATCAATTAATTATGCTAATATTTAATTGAGGGCATGCTGCACTAGGCAGCCTGTCCATGGCTGCCTTTATTCTGGCAAATCTACCCTGGCTCCAAACTTGGCCAGCGGCTACCTCCAGCCTTGTTTATCCTTGCCCACACATAGACTGCTGAGAGGAGACCAGCCCCCTACCCTGATGCACTGTTAAGCCATTCCCAGATTTAGGAAGGTGTTACTCAGCACCAAAGGCACTCCTTCCCAAGCCCCATCCTACCATCCAGCAAATGATGGCCTGCTCAGGACATGCCCTCCATCACGACCGATGGCTCAGGGGGCTCACCACTTATCCCTGCCTAAGTGAGCAACCTGCCCTATCCCTGCCAAACAAGGGGTTAGCCTCACCCCATGCCCCACCTGAGAACTATAACTTCATGCAGGTCCTGACATAGATCACCCAAGAATAAGTCACATCCTTCTGGAGAGAGAGGGGCCCCATTATCCCTAAAAAGATGAGACATCAGGGCGGCTTACATAAAAGTATTAAAATAATTTAAAACACATGAAATCTAAAATGCAATGCATATTAAATGCAATAAAATGCAATGTAAACCCTAGTTCCATGCAAAACAGCCCTATGGACAGCCCAATCAAATTTGGGCTGTGTTCTTTCAATCCTTTGGGGGCTTTATTGCTCCCCTCCAAACCCTCCACTGTAAAAGCTTCGACCAAACAATCATGACTCCTGGTATTAACTCCACCCTGTTTAAATCCCTAATTACTCTAATCTGCGGACTCTAATCTGGGAGAACCAGGTTTGATTCCCCACTCCTCCACTTGCACCTGCTGAATGACCTTGGGCAAGCCATAGTTCTGTCAGAGGTGTTCTTGAAAAAGAGCAGTTTCTGTCAGAGCTCTCTCAGTCCCACCTACCTCACAGGGTGTCTGTGGTGGGGAGGGAAAGGAGTTTGTAAACCGCTCTGAGACACCTTTGGGTAGTGAAGGGCGGGGTATAAATCCAATCTCTTCTTCTTCTACTACTCTGTGCCTTAGAGTGAATCCCTAGGTTTGCACTAGGTCACTCTCACCAGGATCTCAGGACATCTGCCCTCTCTCGAAACCTGATGAAGAGAAGGCAGAAGCTGGTTCCACAACATCCCTCTTCTGCCATGCCACAGCACACTGGTGAGGGGATATAATCCCAGCTGTGTCCCGTTTCCACTGTCTGTGTCTTGTCTGCTAGCCCAAAATCCAATGGAATGTCCCAGTATCATCACTCAGATTGAGCTCCTTGGTATTCCTGGAACTGGAAAAAATAAAATCAATCTGCGTATCTACTGTATGACTTGTAAGCTATTCTTTCAATAGCTAGGTCAGACATCCCTAGATTGGCTGCCATAGAAGGTGCACCTATGTGGAATGAGTGAGTGCCATACTCAGCTGCCAATAAGCCCGCTGCTGCCAAAACACCTCTGATCACTGTCCAAACTTGGAATTAAGTTAGCAAGACAACGCTGGCATACTGAAAAAGATAGCCAAGGCATGAACTCCTTAACACCATGAACTCAGACAGCACTCACACCTGACATAGCCGTGTGTCACCTGCAGCCCTAAGAATCACTGTGGCACCTCTGCCATGCCGATCAGTCTTGGACTTGTGTATCTGCAACCAGACCTTACCTTCCACCAGCAACAAATCCTCAGCTTGCAGGGCTGTTCAGGAAACAGCCCAGCAGGATGCTGCAAGCAACTCACTGTTCATCATCAATCTTCTGTGCAGGCACACATGGGCACTGTGCATGAGCAGACCTGCCATCAGATACAGCCAAGATCCTCCAGGGGGTGCTGTGCACTGGAGCCAAAGTTTGTTCCCTCTCAGGACACATGCTCCCATGCAGCAGTGCCGCCTTTACTCTCAGTTCCTCTTTAGCCACTGAAAAAGAGTCTCCTTTATCCCTGCAGCAATCAAGGTCTTCCAAGTAAAGATTGTATCTCAGTTCTTATATGGTTCCCAGCTCCATATTTACAAAGGAAGGTGCTCACTGGAATTGGTACAATCCAAGTTCCTACAAAAGACCATTGGAGTCCCACGATGTATCCCAAATGCCCTTTTTAGACTAGAAACTGGACTGATCCCTTGGAGACTCATATATGGTTAATTGCATCCACCTATTGGTTAAAACTCATCTTCAATCCGATGGATCTAGTACCCTTGATCTTTGCTGATAGCCACTGTTCTGCCTGGCCAAGAGCAATTGAGAGGCAACTCCATGAACATGGCCTCTCCCCCCAAGTCTTACTGCACCTTGGGAACCAAAAATCAAAAGAAACAAGCAGCAGCAGCTCTGGGATCATGCCATACAATCAGATACAGAAATATCCAATTATTCTGCAGTATGCTAAATGCTTTCAACCAGCAGATTATCTTAGATCCTTTGAAATCTCCGAATACTGGAGAATCTTTACCCTTGCATACTTCAATGTTCTACCTTCAACCCTCCTGGAAGGCAGATACCATCCTGTCCCACTCCCTTAATGGCTTTGCCCATGCCATACAGGGAAAGTAGAATCTACTGAACATGTTCTGTTGCACTGCTCATTCTATAATGACATCTGATCTCAGTATATATATCCAATCCTGTCAACTTTACCAGGAAGATCTGAACAACTTTATGTCTCTCTCCTTCTTGCAGACTCTTCCCAGGAGAAATAATAATAATGATGATGATGATGATGATGTTGCTACATTTTGCCTTTGGGCATCTGGGATCCACAAGCGGCTGACTGAGCCTCAATAAATTTACTTCTCTGTTGGAGGAAGGCATCATGCCTCCATCCCCACCCCCCAATCTGCACTTACTATTTTACAAGAGAAAGAAATAAAGTACTGCTGGAAGATACCGTGTGCAATAGAGGTATCCTTACCAGGATGTCGGTAGGCTCTCTTGCCTGTCGTCCAAACAGTAGCTCCAGGGGTCTAAATCCGAAACTCTCCTTTGGTAACCAAACAGCAGATATTGAAGTTGGGGATCCCAGTTGTTAGGATGTTTTAATGTGTAGGTCTTCAGCATGTGGTTCAAGGTGCCATTGAATCTTTCATTTATTTGCTTGTGGGTGGTAAGCTGAGGTGGTGAAGTGTTTGATTCCACAAGCCTGCAACAGTTTCTTCATCACTTGGAACATGAATATGGTTCCCAAATCTGTGACCATCTCTTGTGGAAAACCTAGTCTGGTAAACACCATCAGTAGAACTTCTGCTACGGTTTGGCTTCTATGTCCCTTCTGGGAACTTTGTTGCATAGTCCACCATGGTCAAAATATATTTATTCCCCCACCAGGTTGCTCTGGCGATTGGCCCTACAATGTCCACTCTGATTTTAGAGAATGCTTCTGAGACAAGCAATATAGGATGTAAGAGTGCCTTTGTTCTGTCTTGTGCCTTGTCCACTAGCTGACATGCTTCACAAGACTTGCGAAATGTCCTGTTGTCTTTTCTCATACTGGGCCAATAGAATCTGGCTTGCAACCTATCTCTAGTCTTGTTGATCCCTTGATGTCCTGACATAGGTGTCTCATGGGCCAGCTGTAAAAGTTGCATCCTGTATTTTCTGGGAATCACTAGTTGTTTGCACTTCTCCCAGACAGCAGCACATTTACACCTCATAGACACAGTCTCTGTTCTAGGATCCTGAACAGACAAGGATGTTCAATTGTCATTTCCTGAGAAGTTTCAGCAATTTGCCACAAATCTTGCAAAATTGGGTTAAATCACCAAATATGGCTGTCTCGAATCAGGAACTGCTATGACAGGGGCATGATCCATGATTTTTATCAATCCAATCAATATTTTATTAATCTAGGGTAGAGCCTCCTTAGAGATAAGAATCCCATTGAGTCTTGGAAAAGTACCATAAACTGGGGAATAGAGTGAGAGGTGAGAGAGCCAGTTTGGTGTAGTGGTTAAGTGTGCGGACTCTAATCTGGGAGAACCGGGTTTGATTCCCCACTCCTCCACTTGCACCTGCTGATGTGACCTTGGGTCAGTCACAAGCTCTGGCACAGCTGTCCTTGAAAAAGAGCAGTTTATGTCAGAGTTCTCTCAGCCCCACCCACCTCACAGGGTGTCTGTTGTGGGGAGGGGAAGGGAAAGGAGTTTGTAAGACGCTCTGAGACTCCGAGTGAAGGGCGAGGTATAAATCCAATCTCCTTCTTCTTCTCCTTATCTTAAGAAGACCATAAGCCTTACAGAGTGAAGTACTCCCCCCTTCAATTTTTTATTGAACCCATGACAATTACGAAGTAACACTGGGGATTTTCCGTGCAAATTAACATTCATTTCCCCCATTAGTTTTATAGAGAAGGAAAATCTTCCTAGTTTCCTAAAAATCTTATGAACAAAATCTAATTGGCCATTCTTTGGGAAATGTAGTGATGCAAGGATAACTACTTGGGAAGTTCCATGTGTACCTCTTGGCTTTTTGTAGACCCAGGTACCACAAATTTGTTTGCCCAACCAGATACTGGGAGCAAAGCATCTGTTTGCTTATGCACTTCTTGTAAAACTAGAATGCTTGCATTTAAGTCTTGAGCAGATGCTCTGATTCTGGCCTTTTTTATGGGGTCAACTAAGCCATTAACATGCAAAAATGTTGCCAATAAATTAATAATATTATTTCCTACATATGTAGATATGGATATCAGGATCAATAATCTCATACAGCCTTATCAACTCTTATTACTTAGAGAAAACAGAGACACTCCTAAGTGCCAATCCCAAATTGCTGCCTAACCACACCCACACCTAACATCCTAACCCAGTATTTAAATTGAATTAAAAATGCACTTGCAAGTTAAATCCAGTATGAAACAAGGGGAGAAGGTAGTGAAAGGATATATAAAACACAGGCTTAAGATAATGATTGGTGGGGAGAGGAACAGGAGGAATAACAAGCACCCTTATCACCTAATAACCACTGTAACCCACCCAAACCACACTACTGAGAATATACTCAATAACCCATTCTAACCAACCACTGCTATACCAGAACAATAACACTCGAAAGAACCAGATCACTCTTGAACACCAGCCCTAGCGCAATCCTCTCTCCTTGGCAGCAAAAAGAACTAAACTTCTCTTGCAAAATTTATAGAATTGTAATTTAATTTTACTTTTCAGGGAGCAACTGTTCTATCAGACATTTGAGTAGCTTGAAGCTCAGCTCACTATATTCCTTCACCTTTGGAAGGATGGGAGAAGAAATATGGAGGACTATTTGCTGTAAATATTATAATGAAAATAAAGAGCATCTATAAATGCTATGGCATTGACCAAGAAATGTAATGGCAACTCACTAATTTCATGCATTTAGATAAATAAATAACAAGACTTGCAGGCTAGCGTTAATAAGATGCTGAGGGAGAGCGAGAGCTCGCACACATATCTTTAGCACTGTCTGCTCATAGCCACAAATACTTTAAAAAAGCTATTTTGTGTCTGATAACTTTGAGGCATTGAGGGGATTTTGCAGTGAGATGTACAACAGAGAGATCCATATTGTGTTAATAGGTAAGAGCATGTGACGTTAATAAGGCATTGATGTTTTTATTATGTCTTCTTCCTCATACTTATGTTGTGTTAGCAAGATAGTAAAAGCAAACCTTGGTGATAGAACCTGTTTTGTTTTTTACTGAGCTAACGGCACCTAGCATAAGCTGGCCTTATCGCTGGCTTTAACGCGTTAATAAAGAAATGGGGGAGCAATCTTAATGAAGGAAAGCAGGCCCTATTATCCCAAAATGCTTAACTAAGAATGGGTGTGAGTGAAAACACCACAAATACTTTCTAGAATTACAGTAACCTTCCTAGAAGAGAAGCTAACAACTTTTTACCTGTTGAGTTCACAAAACAGTCATTTAGTTGAAGGGGAAATGCTACTGGAGCACAGGTGCTTGTTACCATTGCCCAGTCTGCTTTTTTGAACTCTGGAATCTAAAGAGCAGTTTGATTCTCCGGGGAGCCTTCTGTAGAGAAGCTGTTGATAAAATTCAGATTTATGCACCCTGGTACTCAGCCAACAGATGTGTTGCAGTGGTGGAACTGCATTTCTAGATACATGTTATGTCATGGTAACAAAAAAAGTTCATAAGGCTTATGCCCATGGCCAAGAGGCAGGGGGGACAAAATTCCCAGGGCCCAAGTCAGCTAGAGGGTTCCTGCTTCATTTGAGGAATGCATTTACTTTTTTTACTCTAGTGCAGTTCTGCATTGCAGCCATTAGGGGCACAGGGAAGGCAGAACACAATAAATAGGAATTCTGGCCAGGCTGAGGGAAATGCTTGCTTCACAGATCCTGCTAAATCCATCAGTCAAGCCAGCACTGGAGAAAGGCAAAACCAGCCTGGAAAAGCTACAGTTGTTGACAGGATGCAGCCACCTACTAAAGTTGTTATCTCCAGCAGTCTATGGATTTCTTCTTCCTTTAGCTCGATAGATTTGTCTGCTCAGTCAGCTCTTGCAAAGGGGCAGCAACGTTAGCATGTGGTAGCAATTTTTAAAAAACTTTAGTTGTCTTTTCCTTAATGTCTCTAACTCTTTCCTCTCTCCTTCATTTTGCTCTCTTACTTTCATGATCTACTATTCCTGTATCCCCACTTCTAATTTTTCTCCCCCCTCCCTTATTTCTCCATTTTGGTCTCAATTCCTTCTCATCCATCCTGGTTGGCAACTTGTTGTTGTTCAATTGCACAGTCGAGTCCAACTCTTCGTGACCCCATGGACCACATCACGCCAGGCCCTCCTGTCTTCTGTCGTGCTCCGGAGTTTGCTTAATTTCATGTTTGTTGCCTTGATAACACTGTCTAGCCATCTGATCCTTTGCCGTCCCCTTCATCTTTGACCTTCAATCTTTCCCAGCATCAGGGTCTTCTCCAGTGAGCGCTCCCTTCTCATTTGGTGGCCAAAGTATTTGAGCTTCAGCTTCAGTATCTGGCCTTCCAGGGAACAGTCAGGGTTGATTTCTTTTAGTATTGACTGATTCGATCTTCTTGCAGTCCAGGGGACTCTCAAGAGTCTTCTCCAGCACCATCATTCAAAAGAATCTATTCTTCGTTATGGTCCAACTCTCGCAGCCATACAGTACTACTGGGAATACCATTGCTTTGACCACATGGACTTTTGTTGGCAGGGTGATGTCTCTACTTTTTATTATGCTGTCAAGATTTGCCATTTTGCTTTCCTCCCAAGAAGCAGGAATCTTTTAATTTCATGGCTGCAGTCACCATCTGCAGTGATCTTGGATCCCAGGAATGTGAAGTCTGTCACTGCTTCCACAACTTCTCCTTCTATTTGCCAAGGAGTGATGGGGCCGGATGCCATGATCTTAGTTTTTTTAATGTTGAATTTCAAGCCCACTTTTGCACTCTCCTCTTTCACTCTGAGCAACGGACTCTTTAGGTCCTCTTCACTTTCTGCCATTAGAGTGGTATCTTCTGTATATATGAGGTTGTTGATGTTTTCCCCAGCAATCTTAATTCCAGTTTCTGAATCATCCAGGCTGGCATTTTGCATGATGTACTCTGCATATATCGATTAAATAAGCAAGGGGACAATATACATCCTTGTCGTACTCCTTTTCCTATGCTAAACCAATCAGTTGTTCTAACTGTCACTTCTTGACCCATACACAGGTGTCTCAAGAGACATGAGTTGGTCTGGTACTCTCATCTATTTAAGGACTTGCCATAGTTTGTTGTGATCCACACAATCAAAGGCTTTAGCATAGTTAATGAAGCAGAAGTAGATCTTTTTCTGGTACTCCCTTGCTTTCTCTATAATCTAGCGAATGTTGGCAATTTGATCTCTAGTTCCTCTACCTCTTCGAAACCCAGCTTGTACTTCTGGCAGTTCTCTATCCACGTACTGCTGAAGCCTAGCTTGTAGGATCTTTAGCATGACCTTGCTAGTGTGTGAAATGAGTACAATTGTGTGATAGTTTGAACATTCCTTGGTATTGCCCTTCTTTGGGATCGGAATGTAAACTGACCTTTTCCAATCCTGTGGCCACTGTTGTGTTTTCCAAATTTCCTGTCAAATTGTGTGCAGCACTTTAACAGCATCATCTTTTAAGACTTAGAATAGCTCAGCTGGGATACCATCACCTCCACTAGCTTTGTTGTTAGTAATGCTTTCTAAGGCCCATTTAACTTCACATTCCAGGATGTCTGGTTCAAGGTCAGTGATTACACCATCATGGTTGTCAAGGACATTGAGGTCCTTCTTGTATAGTTCTTCTGAGCATTCTTGCCATCTTTTCCTAATCTCTTCTGCTTCTGTTAGGTCCCTACCGTTTTTGTCCTTTATCATGGCAGCTTTGCATGGAATGATGCTTTGATTTCTCCAATTTTCTTGAAGAGATCTCTAGTCCTTTCCATTCTGTTGTTTTCCTCTATTACTTTGTATTGTTCATTCAGGAAGCCTCCTTTTCTCTCCTTGCTGTTCTCTGGAAATCTGCATTCAGTTGGGTAAATCTTTCCTTTTCACCTTTGCCTTTTGCTTTCCTTCTTTCCTCTGCTATTTTGTAAAGCCTCATCAGAAAGCCACTTTGCTTTCTTGCATTTCTTTTTCTTTGGGATGGTGACGATTGCTGCCTCCTGTACAATGTCATGAACCTCTGTCCATAGTTCTTCAGGCACTCTATCTATCAAATCTAGTCCCTTAAACCTACTCTTCACCTCCACTGTATATTCACTAGGGATCTGATCTAGGTCATATTTGAATGGCTTAGTGGTTTTTCCAACTTTCTTCAGTTTAAGTCTGAATTTTGCAATGAGTAGCTCATGATCTGAGCCACAGTCAGTTCCAGGTCTTGTTTTTACTGACTGGATAGAGCTTCTCCATCTTTGACTGCACTGCAGCTTCCGGATCAGTGACAAAGGCAGCCCCATGTAGAGAGCGTTACAGTGATCTAGCCTTGAGGTGACCGTTGCATGGATCACTGTAGCCAGGTCTTCACGGTCGAGGAAGGGAGCCAGCTGCCGAGCCTGCCTCAGATGGTAAAATGCAGACCTGGCAGTGGCTGCTACCTGGGCCTCCATCGTTAAAGAGGAGTCCAGGAGCACTCCCAAACTCCTAACCTCCGACGCAGGCACCAAAGGTACCCCATCGAAGGTCGGGAGAGGGAGCCCCAACCCCAAA
>NW_015168064.1:333965-345472 GCF_001447785.1 Gekko japonicus
AGATCATTCTGTCGTTTTTGAGATTGTATCCCATTACTGCCTTTCGCACTTTCTTGTTGACTATGAAGGCCACACCATTTTTTCTACGGTCACAGTAGTAGATATAATGGTCTTCTGAGTTAAATCCCCCCTTTCCTGTGCACTTTAGTTCGCTGATTCCCAAGATGTCAATGTTCAGTCTTGCCATCTCCTTTTTGACCACATCAAGCTTACCTTTATTTATTTATTTAATGTATAGCCCGCCCTGCAAGCGAGCTCAGGGCGGCTCACAAATGGGGTGATTCATAGATCTTACATTCCAGGTTCCTATGCAGTATTGTTCTTTCCTTTCACCATCAGACACATCCACAGCTGAGCATCCTTTCGGCTTTGGCCCAGCCGCTTCACTCTTTCTGGGGTTACTTGTACTTGCCCTCTGCTCTTTCCCGGTAGCATATTGGGCACCTTCTGACCTGAGGGGCTCATCTTCTGGCGTCATATCTTGTAGCCTTTTGTTACTGTCCATGGGGTTTTCTTGGCAAAGATACTGGAGTGGGTTGCCATTTCCTTCTCCAGTGGATCACATTTGGTCTGAGTTCTCTGCTGTGGCTTGTCCATCCTGGGTGGCCCTCCACGGCATAGCCCACAGCCTCATTGAACCACACAAGCCTCCTTGCCATGTCAAGGCAGTGATCCATGACGGAGGGTTGGCAACTTAGAACATATTTAATAGTAGAACAGCAGCAAACCTTTATTAATATTTTTAAAAGAAGGAGGGAATATTTCCCCATAATCTATTGAAGTAGTAAAAGAATTAACATACATGAAAAAAGAATGTTAATCTGCTTTAGTGGTAATAAGCAACAGCAGTTAGAGCTTAGTGTAGCTTCTGTTGACAACAGCATGGGGAGAGGGGAGTCTGGAGATCACATGGGCCAGGATTATCCGGTTCCTTTCATTTGGGGCTCTCGAACTCCTTCAATCATCTTGAAGCTGGTGGCCAGTTTTGAGATTCCTAGTTTTATTTGCCGATGAGTTATGCTTGCCACAAACAGACACATAGACATGTAGATACTTTTATTATTATACATGCATGTTAATGACCAGCCAAGTGATTTGGAGCAGTCATATGGAAGGCCCAGGTGGAATCTTTGTCTGGGGGCCCATGGTGGTTTTTGGCAACCCGGCTTATGCCTTTCACAGCTTTCACACTCTCATGTCCCCCAACAATTATTGTGTTAATTTTAGACAGTTCGTTCTTGTGCTGATTGGACATAGAAGGGACACATGTACCAATGATTTTTCATAAAGGCAAAATATTATCTAGCTTTGAAGAAAAAGGAAGAAAGACATAATTTTGTGAATAAGTCCTCAAAGTAGCTTAATTGATGTCATCTGTTTTGGATTCCAAACTTTTACCATCTTCAGAATGATGTTCTCTGTAGAAGAAAATATGTTTTATGAATCATGGGCATTAAATAAAAACTTCACTTATCTGCTGAAGAAATTATTTGATCACTGTATTACTATGCACGGAATATAGTTACACTGAATACATAAAACCAGCCTAAGTTAATATTCAATTGATACTTTATAATGGAGAGGTAACTGTGAAATCTTTATACAGTAACAATAACTAGGGGTCTTGTGGCCATTTTAATGAGGTATAGAATCATTGTGGTAAGAGCTTATGTACATCTGGTAAAACGGGCTCCAGTTCATGAAAGTCCATGCCACAATGAAAAATCCTTAAAGATAACAAAATAAAACAGGTTGTGTTCTTATAACTATTGAATGATCATTAATGTATTCACACATGGGCTCTGCATTGCCACAAAAATAACCCTGGAAAATTCTACAGCTGTAATTCATAAATTGGCCCTTAAATCTCCACCCTTGAGAAGGTTTTACTTCTCTGCACTGAATTCTGTTTTTCTGTACTGAAAGTGAGGGGAAAGTGCCATCCTGTCCAATTTCTACTGACTACATACTTGGTGCCATCATCAAAGTAAGGACTGAGGGGCCTGTAGCAGGGAAGGATGACTATTCAAAGCAGTTAGAGAAGAGCAACCTGTTCTTCTTTGTTGTGGCCATCATGTAGCAAGTTAGCAAGCTGACCTACCTGAAGATGGGTCATGTCTTAAAGAAACTATTATTTGAAATACATCCTGGCCCCGTACTGAGTCTCATGTTGACCATATGTCAAGGGCGCAGTGGGAGACCAAAGAGGAAGTGGACACTGACATGGCAACTCTACAAATCCTGTGAAGGGTCACACCATTGAGGAAGGCAAAGTATGCAGTAATAATTCCCACTGAGTGCATTTCACCAGTTGCTAGCACATGACAAGGGAGAATGTCATTCCCTGGAACAGTAACTCTACTGTCCTCTTTTGGGCTGCTGTAGCAAAGTAAGAGGTTGCTGTTCTTCCAGAAAAACTTTAGTTCAGTGGATATAGAAAAAGTTCTCACTTCATATCCAGATGAAGTGTTCTCAAGAAAAAAGACAGGTAAAATGACATTTTGTTATACATAAAGAGCAGAGATGAGTTGTGGTAAGAAAGTAAGATAACGTATACCTAGATAAGTAAAGTACAAGTTAACTCTGGTGAAAAGCCATGAATGGTGTATCCCTCATTTCTGACAAGTATTACACCACCAAAAAAAAACACCAAACAGGGTTAAAGGAAAGAATCAGATTTGTGTAATCTGAGAATATATTCCAGGATGTCAGGAATAAAATGGGATTCAGATCTTGACACTCTGAAAGGTGTTCCCCACCCATTTGGTCTTCCAGAACCTTTTTACAGAAACTTTGTGAGAATTGAGGAGAATCTCACAAATCACTGAGGTCAAGATAGGTAGGGACTCTCAGTTTCCGTACTACAGAGTCATGATGGAGAGTCTTGCTATAGCATTGTTGCGGAAGGTCTGGAAGTGGTGGATGCAAAAATCACTAGGGAAGGAGGAAAGAAGGAGTATGAATCATGTCTGACGAGGCTGGTTGGCTTTGTCTGCCATGAGCTTCTGAAGGACTTAGGTGAGTTCAGGTAGTGGAAGAAAAGCATACAAGACTTAGCCTCCCTGTGATGGAGAAAAGCATAATCAGTGGATCCTCTCCCAGTGCCACCTTTGCTTCAGTAAAACAAGCACTGTTTTGTACAGGGGTGGATTTGATCGAGGTAGCACAGCTCGATGGGCCACTTGTGAACATGGGGGAGGCTGTGCCTGTTTAGGTAAAATTGTGTTACCACTCTGCAAATAGCTATTTGCAGTTTCGTTGGAAATGGAACAAGACTAGTATGTTCCACACAACCTGAAGTTCAAGGAAGTTTGACAATCATCCCCAGGAGATCTGAAAGTCACAGTCACTGACTGAGAAGTCTCTGCAGTGAGCTCCCCAGCCCTAGCAGGGTCATATCTGTGATATCTGTAGTGTTTGAATATAGATAGTCGAAGAAGGCACTGTATATCAGGCTAAGAGTTTGGAGTAAGTCAAGGATGGAAGCAGGTAGAGTAAGAACAAAGTATTGATGAATCCTGGAAGGGTGGAGGAATACACAATATACTGGGTACACATGGAGTGTCCTGAACATGACTACTGTTACTGAGGCCATTAGACCAATGAGACATTGAAACTGTATTATCAGTTGTGAGGGGTGCTGATCAAAGAAGCTGTCAAAACTAAAAGTGTATGAGCCCTGGTTAGTGGCAGGAATGGGGATGCAACAAAAGGGAAACAAACCCAACATGAAAAATCAAGTTAGGTACTAAAGAGCTTGAGTAGCAAGAGCATATATATATATGGTCAAAGTTAAAAACCATACATACATAGAGAATAAAAATGTCATATACAGCAACCAACTGGAGTTGCATGTACAGTGATAACAGGATGTCAGCTTCAAGAGGGAATTAGATAAGCATATGGAGCAGAAGTCCATCAGTGGCTATTAGCCACAAGGTATAGATAGGAACTCTCAGGCTGGGACAAGTGATGCTCTTTATTCTTGGTGCTTGGGGGGGCAACAGTGGGAGGGCTTCTAGTGTCCTGGCCCCACTGCTGGACCTCCTGATGGCATCTGGTATTTTTGGCCACTGTGTGACAGAGTGTTGGACTATATGGGTCACTGGCCTGATCCAACATTGGCTTCTCTTATGTTCTTATGTCAACAATGGACTAAGCCAGAAGCATTTCGGCCCTAAGGGCCTTCTTCAGTTGTCAAAACCATGTTGCACACACATAAAAAGTAAACTGTATTTTCTTGGTGGGAGGCAGGCAGGTTTTAAATAATTCACTACAGGCTGAGGCTCCAAATCAAGAACGAAAGACAGGCCTGTATATCATAAGGAGCCAGCACTTTGATATCTTTGAACCGATATTCTGTCCTTGGCTGTAGCTGTATTTCCTCAGTGTGTGCAAATGTGAACCAGAATTTTTAATGCAACAAGAAGAGGATATTATAAAGAGCACAGAATGTATAGTTGCCACCAGTCCCCTGGGCAAAATTCACACACCAGAATCTATTGAGTCCTCCAAATTCTCCGCTTATGTCCCCAATAGAGGCCTACTTTGAAATAATATGATTTGAAATAATATGATATGAAATAAAAATGATTTTCTAATGTACAGGATCATGATAAATTCTCAGAGAAAATTCAAGTCATGGCAAGATATTAGGGATGAAGGAATAAACATTCAATGATTGTTATATCATCAATCAACTTCAAGACAAAAGAAGATCATTAACACCGAAGGTGGAGCCTTAAGAGAGATTACTGAGTTTGATCAGCTGATCACAAAACAAAAAGAGTGTTTATTACAGTGGATTTATAAGTTACTGTTAGAAACAGAAGAAGAACAAGTGAAAACATGTATGACTTAAATGTATGCAGAACCTTAAAGAACAGATAACTATGCATCAATGGGAATGGTTATGGGGAAGAGATATCACGTTTACAGCCTGCCAGGCATTAAGAGAAAATTGGTACAAAATCTTTTCCAGAGATTTTTCAAAGAATCCAAAGAGATATTCCAAAGAATATAGAGAAAGTAGAGGAAAAAACCTATAAAGGAAAATGTTGGAAATGACAAGACATAGACAGAACCTTCTTTCAAATGTGGTGGACATGTAAAAAAGCAAAAAGATACTGGAAAGAAATACATGGAAAAATAAAGAATATCAAATTTCCCATGGAAGCCAAGAATATGTTATTAGGTATATTGGCTAACAATTTGCCAAATTTTTTGGAAGAGATATGCAGATATACGGTGACAGCAGCTAGAATTATTTATGCAGCAAAATTAAAAGCTGACATTTGCCCACGATTAGAAGAGTGGAAATATAAACTTGCCCAATATGCAGTGATGGCAAAATTAACAACTTATTTGAGAAATAGATCAGTTATGAAATTCAAGGAGAGATGGAGTGTGTATTATATGTATAGAAGCAGGAGATAAATTTAGAATGAGAAGTAGTTTAAAATATTATATACAAATGTATTACAGTTTTACAGTCTTAAATGTAAAATGCTGAATATAAATGTATCCCAACTCAAGTTATTTTTACCATATTCAACATACAGTGTTTTTTTTAAAAAAGTGTAATGAAGGGGGTGTTGGGGAGAAATCTTTTCTATTATCTGTTCTATGATATATAATTATCTTCATCTTTCTGTATTTTCTTTATATTACCTATTTGCCAAGAGTTTCAGAACCTCTTCGACAAAATTCTTTTAAAAATGTTTAAAAGTTCATGAGTTTTCAGTATACAGATTGAAAACTTCATTTCCCTCTTGAGAGTTCCGGCACCTCTTTTTTAAAAAAAACACACACACACCAAAGAACCCTGCCAAAAATAATGGTGAAACTAATAACTTACTTGAGAAACAGACTAGTTACAAAAGACGAAGTGCAAAATGTTGAATATAAATGTATCCCAACAGAAGTAATTTTATTGCACCTTATAGACAGTGTTTCAAAAATTCATTAATGTAATAAAGGGGGCATTGGGGAGAAATGTTTTTTATTTTATGTTTATGCTACATTTTTTTTCCCTTTTCTGTATTTTCTTTATATTATCTGTCTTCTAAAAATAAACTATATATATAATCACCTTGTCTGTGTTGGGGAGTGATGGAATAAGGCAGGATAAGTAAACTGTCCAAAGGCAAGGGTTGATAACTTGGGCTCTTAGCGAATGAGTCAGTTGGCAGAACTTGGGGATACCTTAAGGAGCTGATTTACCACAAGCACCATTTTTTAAAATAAACCTCACTTTGTTGGATTGTTTGCATTCAGGTGTCACAACTAACTAGAGTTTAAGCAAACCATGCTTTATTGTAATATCTGAATACAGCCACTGTCCCAAGCAGACTACTTACATTTTGTAATTCCTGGTCTGTACTAGCTTTCAGTTGCTTACGATATTTCTTTTTAATACAGCTGATGGAAACAACAGTGACAATCAGCATAATGGCAAATGCGGAAAGAGTTGAGGAAACTGCTATAACAACAACGTCCTTAGTTGATCCTTCTGTTTCACATTTTTCTCCCATGTACCACGAGTCAGTACCTGCAGGACACCTGCAAAGCATGGCAAGCAAGTAAGCAACACAAATAGAAAGTGAACAAGGATGTCTTGATCTGTTATACATAATGCAATGCTCAAACTTGTAAAATATTGTGCATAGCTGATATTGTCTTGAAGGTGACATTGTCATCAAGGCATTTCGACTATATTCCTTCATATTTTCAGTTAATGTTACAGACCTAATGGGTCCATGAAGAATCATAGGAGAAACAAATAGGATCCCCACAGTATTCTTCTCCTGGTTCAAACATGCGGCCCAGGGGTGTCAAACATGCGGCCCAGGGGCCAGATCAGGCTCCCAAAGGGCCTCAGGCCCGCAGTGGAACTGGCTTTCTTCTGCTTTTTCTTCCAGTTCTGCTGCTGCTGCATCATTGTAGGTTTGCAGCTTACAGTTATACACCTGAACAGCATACTCAAGATTGCAGCAGCACAGGCATTTTGATGCAATAATTCAGAGCAAGAGGTGTCAGTTATCAGATACTGTTAAATAAACAAAATATTGCAAGAGTGCTAATGTTTTAAGCCTGTTTTTATTTTAAGTAAAAAAAACCCTTTGTGTTTGTGTCCTTTATAAAGTTTATATCTCCACTACCTGGCATTACATTTTATGACACACATGGCCCGGCCCAACAAGGTCTCATTTATGTCAAATCTGGCCCTCATAACAAATGAGTTTGACACCCCTGCTCTAGGGGGTTTCAGCAACCCTTATTCTCAACATGTTTGTCCTTGCCAATCAAATGCAGTGGAAACAGTTAAACATGAGCTATTGTATTTTCACTTTAGAAGGACATTTGCTCCTTATACAACACGCCAATTCTATCCAATTTTTCAGGTAGATCAAATGTTTCATATGTTCCTTCTCTTTTTGGATCACTCTAAGGAAACCACCTTTAAGATAGCCAAATTTTGAGCTTCAGATTTTTTTTAATAAGGAAGCACCTAGCTAAATCCTTTAATAACTATGCATGTAACATGAGAATTAGTTTATAACTAGGTTATAATACACACACATACATGAACAGGGGATCAACAAGGACTTGACATCTCAGTTTCCCCTCCCCCACTATTTTTTCTTTCCCTTCCCTGAAAGCCCCCATACCCTCCTCCCTTTCCCAGCTTCCTTCTCCCCTTCCACCCAACAAGTCAACATACCTTTATCTGTTTCCCCTCCTGACTTCAGCTTTCCATCATTCCCACCCCCAGGCAAATTCTCCCCTAGAAAACTTCACATGGTGCTGGCTGCCAGGCTCAGTGGCCTGGTGAGGAACCCAGAAGGACTTGGGGGGGGGCCTCACTTTCCCCTGTATCCCCTTCCCCTCACTATTTCCTCTTTTCCTTCTCCTGGCAACACTCATGTCCTCCATTTTCTCTGTTTTGTTTGCTTTCTCCTACCCACCCTCCCACCAACCTTTTACCTATTCTCCCCCTCTTAAACTATATTTATTATTTATTTAATTCATTTATACCACCCATTTCTCCACAATGGGGCCCAAAACAGCTTACATAATTCTGCTCTCTCCATTTTATCCTCACAACAACCCTGTGAGGTAGATTAGGCTGATATATCTGTCTTTCTGTCTGTACGTATCTGAAAACCTGGGACTTTTCTAAGGTTTGTAGAAAGGTCTGTCTTGTCTGTTCATGGCTCCAGATTCTGGATTTAAGTAGCCACAGATTCTGCCATGCTGAGAAACAGATATATTGATACATTGGGAAAAGATGGCCTCAGTGCTCTGGTCGTGACCAAATGAAAACCTGCTATGAAGGAGCTTTTTGGAAAGGTCAGGCATGTATATGCTGAAGAATCTTGGATGTGAATGTCCTAGTTCAGGAACAGAGTTTGGACTGGGTGATCCAGTGGATTCCCTTCCAATCCCACAGGCCTCTGTCTCTTACATTAATTCTTAAACCCATCCCATATTACTGATCTGTTTAGCACAATAGTGTCTACTACAACAGACGCAAGCTCTATACGGTTTCAGGCAAAGGTCTTTGTTAGCCCTGTGACCTTAGCCACAGCCCCTCTCACCTTCTTGTCACAGACTCAATTCCTGAAGGATTTTCTGCTGCACACCTTCCTCAGTTCCACAGCCGACAAAAGGGAAACTGACAAAGGTATGTTAGTACTAAATAGTTGATTTAGCAGCATGGCAAGTTTTTACATAGAACCCCAGCTGCATACTGCTACAAAAGGAACTAAATGAGACAGGAGACTATTAATGACAAATACAGAATATTGCAAAACTGAGGCTTGAAACTTAGCATCAGGCTCAGGAATAACTGTGCATTAACTAAAGATGAGAAACTATATAAATCAGTTACCTACAAACTGGGTTTCCATCTACAACAATGCAGATCCCATCATTTTGACAACCATAAGTGTCACAAACACTAGCAGTGCTGGGCATAATAGTTGATTGTTTTGTAGCTGAAGCATTGCTAACTGCTGCAGTAGTTGTGGTTGTAGTTGATGGTTTTGTAGCTGAAGCATTGCTAACTGCTGCAGTAGTTGTGGTTGTAAAATTTGGCTCCGTAAATAATAAATGGGATATATCTAAGGAAAACAAATGAAATATAGCTTCAGTTATTGTACTGTATCTTCGTTGTGGTATTCAGTTTACAAGCTTTGGGTTTGACTATTTAGCAAGTGTACATTTAAACATATTGCTGTGAAAATCACTTTCTTTTAAAAGTGTCATTGCAAAAGCTTTTTTAAATCAAAGAACTGAAATAATTAAAAATATGACAAATTATGTATATAGATCTTTAAAAAACATTAATTTGAACTTTCTTAAAAACAGGTATTTGGTTGGTGGGATACACTGAAAACAAGCATAGACTTGATGCAGGAGCTTCACATTGATCATTTTTATGTATTTACTTCATTTATATTCCATTTTTCTCCCCTATGGAGATCCAAAGTGTCTTACAACATTCTCCCCTTTCTCAATTTTATCATCATGACAGCCCTGTGAGGTAGGTTAGGCTGAAAATTTATGACTGGCCCAAGGACACCTAGCAGCAAGCGTTCATGGCATAGTGAAGCTTCAAACCTGGGTGTCCCAGATTATAATCTGACAGTTTTCCCACTACACCACACTGGCTCCGATTGTATTTAGCACCTTGTTCTTTCCTTAAGCTTCTGTTGTCAACAGCTGGAAACCTATCTATGTACTGTCCCCCCCAGCCGCCATGTTTTCTTACCAAGACACAAAAGAAGTAGAGGAAGGTATCCCATTTTGATTTATTTCCTTTGAATTTTAACTGGGTAAAATACAAACTAGCTTCCTCTGTTAAACCAAAGAGGAAGAGTCAAAAGATCCAGTATATGGCAGCTACAACAAAGAACTAATAGAAAATTTGGGGATTTAAAAAACACATGAACACTCCACTTCTTGATATCTTCAAGGTATAGTAACAAATCAGCACAATAATACAGGTTAACATAATCCTTTCATATCATAAGCTACGGTAGCCAGGTCCTTTTCTTCTGCCAGCGAGGGTGGGAGGGAGCTTCCTGGGAGGGGGGGCAGGGCAACATTGTATGTGATGTCCCCTGTATGATAATGTCACGCAGAAGTGATGTCATCATGCCAGGGATGTCACTAGGCAATACTCTGGTATTTTGGGCAAAACCATGTGACAACATCACACCGGGGACGTCATGCCGGCCATGGCTGTTGGGGGTGGGGCTTCTCCTAGCCAGCTGGCTGGCAATGGGCTGGAACCCATGAAATCGGGATTCCCCGCTCCCACCTGGGGACTGGTAACCCTATCATCAGTTACAGGGCATTTGGAAGCTGGAGTGGCATTCTGTCTTGAGGAGCTTCCTTGCAGGACATAAGGCTAGTCTTCCCCTTGCCATAGTGACATTCCTGAGACAAGAGATGCAACCTTCTAGTGGCTCTTGGACCTCTGGTGGATGGCAAAGGCTAAGACATCCTAGACAGGACTTCACACATTTAAGTAGGTACCTTACCTTTGTCTAAGTAGTGTCTTCTAAACTGAGGGGGAGGAGATGCAGAAGAGAGGCAGGAGACTGAGCTATCAGTCTTAAGTCTACTACATTAACTATCATGGGGCAGCTGGTGCTTAATTTAAGGTACTTGATTCTAAAGTAAAAGTTACTTTACAGCACAGAAGAACAGGCTCATACAAAGACCCACATACCTTCCACTGTTGTTAAAATGAAAACACTGTCCTCTTTAATAAAGTCACGACTTTTAAGTCTTTCGTGCGTTAAAAAGGCAGATGTTCCAGATTTAGGACCTCTCATAAACTGAGTCCCATTAGTAAAATTAGCTGGTTGTCCTACTTTACTTGGACTGTCCCAAAAAAAAAGATCCGAAGATCCTGTGAAGGAAAAAACTAATAATAAATATATGGTATATTTTATTTTTATATATTTTATTAGATTTTTATCCCACCGCTCTCCCAGAGTTGGACTCGGGCAGCTAACAGCATAGCAGAAGAGTGACAATAATCTTCCTTATATATAAAAGCTGAATGGTGGTGGCACTTCTCTAGAACATTCCACACGCTCCAGAATTGGTTGGCGCCCTGGCGTGTCACTCAGAATCTGTCCCTATCCACTGGCTGCATTGCTTGAGTCTTGCCTCCAACATTCTAAACAATTTGCTGTTCCTCCCCCCCCCCATAGTCAGTCAGAACACAGAGGTTATTTGCATATGCAGCCTCATTGGCCTTTGCCTCGACCACAGAGATCCTTTGCATATGCGACTTGATTGGCTTTTGCCTCTAACATTCTAAACAGTTTGCTGTTCTGAGGTTAAATGTGTCCAATCTCCAGGTGTGGGCTGGAGATCACTCAGAATTACAACTGCTTTCCAGATGGCAGAGATCAGTTTCCCTGGAGAAAATGGTGGGCTCTGTATCCTTATATGCTGCTGAGGTGGCCCCCGTATGACAGCCAATG
>NW_015168064.1:347061-348277 GCF_001447785.1 Gekko japonicus
GGGCAGGAGATAGGGTTGCCAACTCCAGGTGGGAAATTCCTGGATATGTGAGGGATGGAGCCTGGAGAGGGTGAGGTTTCAGGAGGCGTGGGACCTCGGACAGGTACAAAGCCATAGACTCCACCCTCCAAACCAACTATTTCCTTCTGGGGAACCATCGTTGCCAATCTCCAGGTAAGGGCTGGAGATCACTCAAAATTACAACTGTTCTTTAGGTAGCAGAGATCAGTTCCTCTGGAGAAAATGGTGGACTCAGTGTCATTATACCCTGCTGAGGTTGCTACAGCAAATTGACACTGAGTGTCCAAGGCTGGGGCACCCGCCCAGAGCCTCTTTCTAGAGATTGTTGTATTTATTTCCACAACGGGCCTTTTTCCTAGTGAAATAATAATTTCAATAAAATCCAATTAAAAACTCAGCAGCAAACTAACAATTTTGGCAACAAAAATTAACAGCTTTAATGGTAGAGTCCAACAAAATTACATTTGTGGAATGCCTGGTTGGTGGAGTAACTATGTCTTGCATGCCCTGGGGAATACAGACAAATCCAATAGGGACTTTTCTGAGTTCCGGGGCGAGGGGGGGAGAGACTTTGAAGTGATATTGTCTACTACTTAGCAAGATTCAAAGATTGAAATGAGTCAAGATATGTGATAGTCTGATAAGCGGGAAGACAATAAAGGCTTTACTCTAGCACCCTACTCTGATCCCAGAACATTATGTTACAACAAGTAGGAATCTGCAAGGAATTTGCAATGGGCAGCCATCCCATTTGCCTCACCATTGCCTCCCCCCAAACCACGGTCATTCCTTCTCTCTGTTTCTCTCTCTTTCAGTTTCAGCCATGACTACTGTCAAACCCTCATACTATCATTCCTTCTCTCTGTTCCTGTCTCTCCCCCACCCCCCATTTCAGCCACGGCTACTGTCATTCCTCCACTCCCACCCCGTAAAGTCGTTCCTTTTCCCTCTGATTTTCTCTCTTTTTCCCCATTTCAGCCATGGCTTTCATTCTCTCTCTTTCTTTTTCTACTTTTTCAATTTCAGCCATGGATACTGTCTCCCTTCCCCCCTGCTACTGTCATTCCACTCTCTGTTTCTGTCTCTCCCCCCCCCCATTTCAGTCATGGCTATTTCAGTCATTGCTCCACCCCCCACCCCCAGTACTGTCATTCCTTTCCTCTTTTTTTCCCTTTCAGCTATCACTTCTGTCACT
>NW_015168064.1:348309-372884 GCF_001447785.1 Gekko japonicus
CTGTTTCTGTCTCCCCCCCCCCATTTCAGCCATGACTACTGTCATTCCTTACACACTCCCTGTCTATTTTTTTCCATTTCACTTCAGCCACACTGTCAGTCCTTCACACACACACACACACACACACACACACACCACTCATTCCTTTTCTCCTGCTCCTCCCCCCCCCACCCATCTACCTGCCTCCATTGCATTCCAAAGTTAATGGGAGGTGGATCCTTGCCTGCTTGCTTCCCCAGCCCCCTCCCCACCAGTACCTATGGTTCTCTGGAGGGCTGCTGTCCTGCAACCACTTCAGCTCTCACTGCGGATGGTGGGTGCTGTCCCCCCATCCAACCTGTGTCACTGCCGCCACCCGCCACCTTCCCTGGGATTCCCCTAGACCCTGCCTGTCTTCATTGCAGCTGGTGGGCACTTCTCTGTCCTGCTGCCGCCACTTTGGGACTTTGCAGCTTCCCTGTGCCTCTCCCTGCCTCTCTGTCTCTGGAGGTTGCTGCAAGGTGATATTCTATGGCTGCCTTTTTTCAGCCTAAACTTCCTCCTGCTACCTCCAACAGCCCCAGCCTCCTCTCAGCTGGTCTGCAGCTATCTTTTGAGAGCCCTAGGTGCTGGAATAGGCCCCACTCCTCTACCAGCTCCTGAGGTTCCTTCTAGCCTGGCCATCTTTTTCCTTCAGCCACCATTAGGAGAGGCAATCATTCATTCACTCCCCCTATGGCAGTGCTGCAATTTTTAGGTTTTGTAGTACCCCCCCCCCAGCCTTTTTTCCTTACTTTCAAAATTTTCTGCAACCATGGGGAGTCCCCAGAGTTTGCAGGAAAGTCTTACTTCAGTGTAAGTGGGCCTGATCAGCAGGTTTAGCTATCCGCAGATTTGGCTATTCCTGTTGATCTCAACAGGAAACTGAACAATATAGGTATTACTAAAGATCTCAAAGCTAATCTCTTGTATGGATCCTGACCCAGAATTTCCTGCAAGGATTACTGCAGACTCTATTGCAGCACAGTAAATCCCATGATACAGAGGCAAGCACACCAATTTGTAGCCTCCAAATATTTGTTATCATAAGAACTTAAGAAGAGCCATGCTGGATCAGACCAAAGGCCTATCAAGTCCAGTATTTTGATCACAAAGTAGCCCCACTAGCTGCCTCTAGGAAGCCCACAAGCAGGATGATTTCGAAAGCATCCTTCCGACTGTGCTCCCCAGCAATTAATACAAAAAGAGGCATACTGCCTCTGGTACTGGAGGGAGTAGATATGACTAGTAGCCATTGATAGCCCCATCCTCCATTAATTTTGTCTACTCTCCTTTTAAACCTTCTG
Organism: Gekko japonicus; assembly: GCF_001447785.1. Classification (NCBI taxonomy): domain Eukaryota; kingdom Metazoa; phylum Chordata; class Lepidosauria; order Squamata; family Gekkonidae; genus Gekko; species Gekko japonicus. The sequence goes on from NW_015168064.1 coordinate 349,635, forward strand.
AATTGTAGGCCTCTACCACATCCTATGGCAGCAAGTTCCAGGATTAACCATACACTGTATGAAGAAGTACTTGCTCTTGTCTGTCCTGAATCTCTCACCCCTCAGTTCCCACCCTTCAGCTTCTATCATGCCAGTAGCAACTGCCAGTAGCAGAAAGTGAAATACCTACGGAGTCAACCAAGTTAAGCATCCTCATCACCCACTGGTAACCCTTTACTGCCTTTCTTCCCAAGAAACAAGTAAGGGCCTTCCTACTTAGGTCTCCCAAAAACTTGACCAAGTTTGAATAGAGCCACACAAAATCTTCAGTCCTTCAATCAATGCACTTTTACAGGCACAATATATGTGAAAACAAATAATAGTGCTCAGTAGATTTGCCAGTCATATCTGAGCTGGAGAAGTCAAGTTTCTTTAATTGATCCTCATGCATCATAAAAATCTGTGGGGTGGAAAAACTGGTACTAGTTGACTGCATATGTTTCTGCAGACTCTTTTCACTACCTTTGGGAACAGAAAAGTGCACTTTGACTGGCAATGCATTGGCTACTACTTCAGAAAAATAAAGAAATCTAGTTCCTTTGCAAGGATTGGAGGAAAACAGTGTATGAATTACTGTGAGGGAAGAAAACTAAAATAATTAAAATACGTAAGCATAAGAATATAGAATGCATATATTTTAAAATAAGCAGAGGGCACTCATCAGAAACACTGTAGTCATTGAATCTACTTGAGGAGACAGCCAACTTCTCCTTTTTAGAGTATTTACTTTTTGTCATCTGGTTCAATAGCATCTCCAATGGGAAAATCTTCACTGTAACGGTACAAAGCTTAATGATTCATAGTTGCCAAAAAGAACTATCATATAATCTAAGGAAAACTGATTACCCACCTAGTAATTTCTGTGGATCTGTTGTTATGCTCCTTTGATTTGACATACGTTGACGGATGTCTGGATTTTGATCAAGGAGAACCATAGTAGCTTGCTGCCATGCACAAGGCCATGTAAGCTGATTGTCATTTGCACCAGAGACTGAATGTAAATATATACCTAAATTAAATGGGCTAGTACTATTCAAATGCAATGCAATCTGAAATGCATAACCTTGCATAGAATAAAATGGCGGACTGTATAATGCTCCTGCCTCCCCTGCAGGGCTTGAATAAAGGAGCTGAGTGAAATTTCTTATATGCCAAACATGGTGAGGGCACTGGGTTTCTGACAGATTGATATCATCAATGGAAAGACCTCCATTTGATACACTAGATCCTTTTATGCCTTCAAATACAACTCGGAATTTAGTTGTAGCATTCAAAGGAACATGATATAGCTGCCAATAGTCCGTTGGTAAACCTGAAAAAGAAGCACAAGGTATGTTATTTACAACTTATTTCAATGATGCATCTAATTCTCAACATGGCTCCATCTGTGGAAACTTAAATCCCAAGATGGGGGCCAAAGACAGACAACACAGAGCTTTCTACAAACCTGAGAAAAGCTCCAGGTTTTCAGAAAAATCTGAAATTGTGTGTGTGTGTATAGGTTTTAAATCCCCCCGTGAAAACAATAAAAGCAGTATCTGTAACTTTAATAAATGAATGCCATCAATGGCTGTTGCTAAGCAATCACAACGGCATTGCAAGCTTGCCAGCTTTGATTTCTGTCAGTAAAAGGCCGAGGGAGGGGCAGGGCCCTTTTCAGGGCTCTTTTGTCCTTTAAAAGAACATTCAGTGGGGCCGGCCCACCAGCAACATAATACCACATAACTGGCATGATTCACTCAGGCCTGGTTGCTTGCTACTGTTCAACTGCAGCCACCACACAAAAGCCAGTGTGGTGGTGTGGTTAGCATTTCAGGATAGGACCTGTGAGATCCAGGTCTGAATCACCACTTTGCTATGGAAGCTCACTGGGTGACCCTTGGGCCAGTTATACATTTTCAGCCAAGCTCACCTCACAGGATTGTTGTGAGGATAAAACTGAGGAGAGGAGAATGATGTAAGCTGCTTTGGTCCCCATTGTGGAGAAAGGTGGGGTATAAACGAAAAAAATAAATGATAAATATTGCTGAAGATGGCTGACAGATAAAAAGATACATTTGTGGGTGGGTGAGAAAGAGAGACGGAAGAAGGAAAAGGTAAGGATATGGGGTTTGCCAGGAAGAGGGAAAGAAAAATAGAGTGGGGAAAGGGATACAGGGGAATGTGAGATGTCTTTGCGAGTCCTTGTGGGTTCCATACTGTACAACTGTGCCATAGTTTTCCTGAGTAGAGGGTTTCAGAGAGGGGGGGGATGGAAAGCTGAAGACAGGGGAACTGTTAAAGATAGGATAGATAGTAGAAAGGGAAAGAAAGAAGTAGGAAAAGGGGAGAGGGTATGGTGGCTTTCAGGGAAGGAAAAGAAGCAATAATGGGGGAGGGGAAATGAGATGCCCCCCTGCAAGTCCTTCTGGGTCCCCTGCTTGTGAATTCTGATATTGTTAAAAGCATTTAGGATATGTACAAAGACTTGCTACAATTCATTCCATTGTTCTTTCCCTTTGATCTTCTTGTGTTTCTTTTTTGTTTATAAGCCTGTAGAGGCAGGGCCTGTCTCTTCATAGAACTGAATCACTTTATATCCCTTCTGAAAAACTGAATTAAATATATAAATTATTGGGACCCAGCTCAAAGCTAGACTACTGTAATGCATTCATGCTGCTCAGAACTTCAGCTGATACAAAATACCAAAGCCTGCCTCCCAACTGTGCTGAGCCACTAGTGGTGTATTATCTGGACTGGCTCCCATTTGTCTTCCAGTTAGAACTCAAGGTGCTGGTTTTGACACATAAAGTCTTAAACAGCTTTGGCTTTAGCACACCTTAGAGATCACAATCCCTGCTTTTATGTTCCATTACAATCTTGAATCAAAGCATTCATAGATACCAATTTTATGTGGGGGGGAAACAGCCATGGAAAATACAGTGCAGAAGCATGGCTGAAGAAATATCTATTGTCTTGTATAACAATTTTTGTTAAAGAAATATTAAACTGTCTAATTCTCAGTAGCATAATAAACATGTATCTGATTTCAACTTCAGAGTACGGGTTGATGCTCACTTTACTGAATTCTGCTCTACATAAGAGATTAACTGCACTTAGAAAAGCAGGTATCAGGGAGACGAGTTCTAGCCTAACTTTGTTTCCTATGTGGCCAGAATTCTTTTGTAAGAAGATAAATGCAAACACACACATCTTGGTCCATCCATAAAATGAATACTGCAGGCTTGCACAGTGTCAGTTTGCCCGGGGCCATGCAGAAAAGAGAGAGGACATTTAACTAGGGGTGTGCATTCAGTATAAACCGAGCCAAAAAATACCCGATAAATACCTTATCAATATTTATTGGGTAATTTCTCAGCCAGTTACAAAGTGGGCTGCTGATTCAGATATCTGAAAATGGCCACCTCAAAAAATCCCAAAAATATTTGGGGATTTTTCGGGGCCACCAGATGGTAGGTGTTTAAAAGGATTGTCTTCCCTTTAAACACCTTCTGGGTAAATGAGCTGCTTTGCAGTGCAGCTTTTTGCAAGCCGCGCTGTGAGTTCTCTGTTATACCCTATGGAAATCATTATAGTCAATGGCCCCCATAGGCTATAATGGAGAATCTAGCTGGAGTTATCTGGGGCTTGGGGGGGGGCTGTTTTTTGAGGTAGATGCAGCAAATTTGCAGCATAACTACAGGTGCATCTCCTAACCCCCCCCCCCAGCTTCAAAAAGATTGGAACAGGGGGTCCAATTCTATGATCCCCAGAAGAAGGTGCCCTCATTCTCCATTGTTTCCAATGGAGGGAAAAGGGCATTTAAAATGAACACAGTCCCTTTAAATGTCTTCTCTAATCAACAGGCAAGATATTTGTCTCATCTGTTTGAGCCCCCAGAAATAACTAGGTCTAGAACAGACACTGAGTGTAACATGCTTTTCATACCTTGAATTGTTTTCACAAGTCTTAAAGTACCATTGGGGTTCGCTTCACTGTACTCCTTAACTAAGACATTCAGCTGATCACTTTCACTCCCACTGTTGTAATAATAGAACTGCAGGCACTGGAATCCTCTCTTGGGATACAGAAACCGGCTCTCTAAAATGGCTTGGTCCCTTGTGACTCCAGCACTAGTGTTAAAATGCATAAAGAAGCCAGTTTCTATTGAAGGCGTAAAAAGAGGGGGATAAAGAACACCCAATTAGAACTTAGCAACTGGAAAAAAAATCATACATGACATTAATTTTGTGAATGAAAAGATGTTCAGTCTCTGGGCATAAGTTACTGAAATGAGATAGTCATCATTGCTTCCTATTTGGTTGGCTTTGTCTTTGTTGTTTCTATTCCAAAGTATTTTTTGTAATCATCTGATGCTGAAACCTTGCATTGACTAATGAGAGAAACTGACACATTTTTATGCCTAGATCAACTGATATAGAAAATCAAATTCTATGATCAAGACATTATTTTGGGATCATTGGGTAGGATCCAGCACATAGTCCTGTCATCCAGCATGATCAAGACAAAAACAGGGAACAGCAGGACCTTCCTTAGAGTAGCCCCATGGTCTCTGGAATGAGCTTCTATAAAAAAGCCCTCCTGGGACTAATTGGGGGGAACAGCACTACAAAAGGGCCTCAGCCCCAGTCCACCTTGGCCTCCCCACCCCCAAAGGAGGGAAGGAGAGCCTGCCTAGCCAGCTTCAAGCAGAAGGCGCCCAGCCAAGCTGGGTGGTCGGGTGGGTACAGGTGGGCATGTCCCATTCCTTGCCATGGCTGGGTGAAGGTAGCCCAGATATGGGGACTACCTCACAAATTAGAGTGGTCCCACTAGGCAGGGTGTGTGGCCTTAATGGCCAATCTGCCCCCATGCTTCGTGTTAATGTTTAGTAAACACTGTAAGTATTACACTTTTGAAGCTTAAGCTACAGATTTAGATATATGCTAGCTGCTTTGTTGGGACTAGATTGCACTAGTTAATGGTTAATTAATCAGCACTTATCTATTTTGCAAAAATGAATACAAAATAAGATGCTGGTACTGTTAACAGATCTTTGTGTATCCTGTAAAATGAGTCAAGGTAATAGCATTTGCAAAAACTTATAAGAATTCATGTAACATCAAAAAGGTTTAGTGTCTTTGTCCTTTTTGAAATTCGAAAGGCTTTTTAAAATTCTCCTAAGTATTTCATAGTTTTAAAATGCAATAGTAATTTATCAGCAAATTAAATAAGATCAAAGATCACTAATGTACCTACAGGAGTTACTTCAAGATATAACAATTATTGCCACATATTACCCTGACAGTTTCCAGCATAGGTATGATCAGTTTTCGGTCCACCAGATACTTCAGTTATACGTTGCCAGTCAGCATTATCTTCTGAACCTTGAATCATGCCACACACGTTTTCAAATTCAAAACTGCACGTTTCCATAAAGCTTAAGGAAGTGGCTACAAAATCAAACAAACAAAATGTTTATATGTTGTCGAAGGCTTTCACGGCCGGAGTTCATTAGTTGCTGTAGATTTTCAAGGACGTGTGGCCGTGGTCTTGGCATTGTAGAACCTGACGTTTCGCCAGTAACTGTGACTGGCATCCTCAGGAAGATGGAATACTCAGAAAGATGGAATACTCTCTGTGTCAAGGTGAGAAGAAAATGGTAGGCAGGTAATTTATATCGACTCCAGAAGGTGGGAAAATCTACAGCAACTAATAAAATGTTTATACATGGTCAATTCAGTGTTTGTGAAACTGAATAAATACACTCAACTGGATCAGAATATAATGGAGCTTAATGTTGATACCAACGTAGTCATTACATCATCAATTAACAGTATCAGCAGAATTCATAAATCAATTAGATCATGTACATTGGCTTCCAGCCTTGTTTTATGTACCTCCATACTTTAAGTTTGTTTGCCAGGTGTCCTGCATATAGTTTCCCCACAATAGATAAAAGACTAATGGGTCTATAGTTGCTTGGAAGTTGGCAATTTCCTTTTTTAAATACTGGCACCAATATTGTGTTTGTCCACACATCAGGCATTAGCCCTGTCTTGTCTATCTCAGTAAGAGTGGCTAAAAAGGGTGCCCACCACTCTGGAAATGTCCTAAGCATTCCAGGAGGTATTGCATCAGGCCCAGGAGTCTTCCCTGGCTTTAGGTGCTCAATTAGGGATTCTACCTCCTCAACCTGTACTGGAGGCCATTCAGGACAGTACTGGGATGTACCTATTATCTATTTCAAAAAGCACCATTCAAGATTACAATATTAGACTTTTTCTTTATCCCCTAATGTTTTTTCCTTTGTGTAACTTTACCTGAGGATGAATTGTGTGAAACACAAAAAATTTCATAATGCATTGTGAATCATAGTTGGTTAAACTAAAAGTATGTTGCAGTTGCTGTTTAACAATAAGGATGATTGGTTTGTTCTGTGTAGTTTCACGGGTATGTAATACAATAAACAAAGTGATGCCAGTGTGTGAATGTATATAAGTAATCAGAAAGATAAATACTGACACACAAAATGAAGTTACACTGAACATCTTTATTTAGTATAAAATAGCCCTGCAAATGACTTCACAAGTTACCAACTCAGTAAAATACTTTACTAGCCTATATGTGGATTTTTTAAAAAAAATCTTTGACCTTGAAGTAAACCTTTCCCCTCATATATTAAATGGAATAGGCATAAATAGTTTTCTTAAATGAAGAAATAAATAAAAGGGAGGGAAAATATTTAGCATTTATAATCTAAAGTACCTTCAAAGTCACTTTCTCTTTCCTCTCCATAAAGGCCAAGGTCAAAAATAACATCTTACATCGTACATAACATTGTACATATAATCATTCAAGTCCAGTAGCATCTTAGAGAGCAATCAGATTTTGGGGGAATGAGCCTTCTTGTATCTGATTGAGCTTTTCTCTGGAAAGCTTATACCCTGAAACTCTTCTTTATCCTTATGGTGCTATTGGACTCAAATATAGCTCTTTTCTGCAGACCAACACAGCTGTCCTCCTGAAACTATCTTCATATGATCAAGCTGACTCAAATAATAAATGGTGGCTGCATATAGACATGAGCCTCCGGGGAGGGCGGGTTAGAAATGTAAATAATATAATAATAATAGCCTATGTGATGCACAGTAAGTAAATGGTTAATGCTGTAACCTAGTCTGAGAACCTTGAGTGACAGGGGAATGAATAGAATTATTCAGTTGAGATGTCAGTTAAAGAGTGACAGGAGTGGCAGTTAAGAACTGACAGTTGACTGGGAAGGAAGGCTGGGAGAGGATCAAGAAGGCTCCCGAGTTACGAAAGTGGGAAGCTTAGCCCATCCCTAACAAGCCTGAGAGAAATTGCTTTTAGAAGGGGGGGGGTAATCCCTAGCCTGTGGATAAGGAGGGAAACTGGAACTTTTTAAAATGTTCCTGCCTTCATCAACTGTTAGACAAAGAAGTTTATGCTTGTGTATTTAAGCAGAGACTGCCAAGAAATCTCTCTCCTCAAGTTTTAAAGACCTGTCTGAATAACAGAAACAGTGACTTCTTTGTGACAAATTGCCTGGTGTTTATTTGTATACAAATTTACCTCATTCCAGTTGCCTGTTCACCTCATAAGTCCTAAATATGATTTCTACTTGACCATTTCCCCTCAAAGTTAAATAAAACAGGTGTTGTTTTTTTTACTACCATCAGTCTCTTGTGTGTTATTATGAAACTAGGACATAAGAATGATTTTAGTCTCGCCCTTCAGTTCCCAAGGCTGGGTCAGCTTTTACCAATATACATTCAAATGACTGGGTGGGACAGCCAGAGAAAAAAAAAAAGAAGGAAAAAGGGGCTGCTCAGCCAGAAAGAAGATAAGGGAACCCCTGTGAGGGAGGGTGAAATTGTTATAACCTAGTTAACAAAAACATGCATCAATCTGAAAGGATGCATGTGTCAGGTTCAATAGAGCTGTCGCAGTCCACAACAATTCATAAGAATAGGTTGCTTTATTACAAGTCACTATTGATACTCTCACATAGTCATTGTCAGGAATGAAACTCAAAACCAAGCAGGGACAGATATAGACAGTTCAAACACACAGGATTGACCAATGAATACAGTTTGTGCTCAGCAGGTATTGAGCGGGAAAAAATCAAGGCGGGATATAGCATCCAGCCGTTTGAGTCACACCAGCCAGATTGGGAACGGCTCCAGCAGCCGTTCTCACAGTCTTATCAACTACAAAGGCAGCGCCACCTTCCAAAGCCAAAACAAACGGTACCACAGCACTGAGAGGAAATGAACAGAGAAATGCAGGCTAGTCCCCCCCAATCATACAGCAGGTAGGTTACACAGAACATACCCAGAGTACAAATGGCAGTTTACTGACAGCATGTTGCTTCTCCTCCTCATTTCTTCCAGAAACAATCATGGTTAAGCACTCTCTCTGGTTACCCATTGACCAGGTGCAGGTATGCAGGTAAACTGCAATTAGTTTCCTCCTGCTAGCCAGGAACCTTAACCAGGGTTTTACATGGGAGCGGTGGCGCAGGGATTCCCCTGCTTAACTATAACATCTGAACTGCCAAACTTTGTCAGTTCTAGTCCCATGCTGGTGTGAGCAACCAAGCCTTGTCCTAGCTCATCGTCTACCCAGTGATTTGAAAGCTTCGGCAAGTAGATAAATTGGGGACCACCCGTAAGGGGGTGGGCACACCACTCCCTTTGGGAAGGTGTTAGCTGTCGAGTGTGACTTCTGTGGCACGGCAAGATCAAAAGATGAAAGATCTGTTTCGGCATCCCTGCAGTGGAGCAAGTCAGCCAGGCAGTGGCCGTGTGGCAGCGCGACATCAAGAAGCCCTGACGTCATCAGCCAGCCGACAAGAATACATGCCATCGGAACATGACTGATCCAGCCCGCAGATGAATCCTCCAGCCAGCTACAATGTGTGTGTAATTAAAAATACTGTATGTTGTCTTCCGTATCCCCCATGAGTATTGTTAGTCCAAATGTCATGAGTAACTGTAAATCGCTCTGAGCCCACAGGTGTGTGAGGGAAAAGCGATCAATAATTCAAAAGTATTATTATTATTATTATTATTATTATTATTATTATTATTATTATTATTATTATATTCCAGTTAGTAGGGAGGAAACTGACTGGTTACACTGTGCTTCTCCATTCATACATTAGGAATAGCCAGAATAGAACCATGCTTTGTAAAACAAAGGAGGAAGCTGCAGGCACAAAAGTGAGCTCAGTCATTTATATATGGGTGTCAGCAAATAAAATTCACTCAGCACTGGATTTCTTTAAAAGTATCAGACTATGGTGAAGATAGATTCCAAAAGGAATATGAGGTGAGTTTATATTCATCCTAAGTAAACTGGCCAAGTAGCAATTTAAAAGCCAGACTGTGAAACTCTTCAGGCAAAATGAAACACTATTACTGTACCAGCATATGAAAATTGGTAGGAAAATCAAAACCAACAAAGAAAAAAAAAATAAGTTACAGAAAATCAATATGAGGGAGCTTTAAACACTTACTACAGTTATATAGTTGACTCAGTTTCTGGATATCATATTCACTGAAATCCATCCGTTGTCCAATCACATCAATGAAGGCTGGTATGTTAGTTATTATCGTTGGTTCTGTGCCATTCATGAAGGCAGTTTTACTATAGTGCATTACAGAGGTGTAGTCATAAGGGACATTAAGGAAGTCTGATGTTTTATCACTATATTTATTGAAGTTTCCTTCTCTTCCTAGCCAAGAGAGAAGAAAATAATATTCCATATTATGGTGACAACAGTTATTAATGAGGACAATCCAGCCAAAGTTAAACATTTTTGAGAGTCTTTGATTTCAACAAGAGAGCTAAGCATGTTCCTAAATGTCTTTCACAGAAGTCTTGCTGGATTCCATATCTGAAAATGAATTACAAAGGATGACATAGATGAATATACTATTCCCTGATCCCCAGATAATGTTTCAAAGTATCTGACTGAAATTAGGATTATTGTATTAAATCTTCTTTTGTTTTATATCAATTGAAAGACAGAGGACAATCCAGCCAGCATTAATCATATTGTCTTATTATTTTCAAAGGAAACTGCAGTATTTGTTTAACTCACCCATTTAGTCAACAGGACTTAATGTTTCAATGTTGGCTGGATCATTTTACTGAAATAAATATGTATTTTTAAATAATATATAGCAGAATATCTTTCATCTATATGGACAATCCCTACAGCTTTAAAGATACTTTCACAGAGTAAACACTTTTTAATTATTGAAAAGTTATCTATACCCTTTGAACACAAAGCATCAAAATTTAGTCATGACTAAGGCCTATTGACATCAATAGGATTTAAATCAGTCCCACTCAGTTGTTTTCAATATGATTTTATTGTGGCTAATCTTTGTCGTATTGTGTTTATCATGCATAAATTTTTAGATATTATCAAACTAGCATGTTTTAAACCAGATTTTACATGAAAGAGAAACTTTGTAAATGAGTGCTGCTACAAAGGATTAGGAGAAGGCAAATGAGTTACCAGTCTGAATTCTGTCTCTCATTATTGTGACATAATCATCCCTGTCAGATCGTGATTGCTCATGCCAGAATCCCAGTGCGTGAAGGAACTCATGCTCAACAGTTCCAATCCTGTCACAGTTGGTTCCTATGGAGAGTTCTTGCCTTCCAGTTTGGCGGTTTCCTACATAGGACCAGCAGCTAATAAGAAATGTAAAAGAGATCCATTAGTCCTCAAAAACAGGACCTTCCCAGAAGAAACATTTTTCATGTGTCACCCTGATAAAACAAGGAAGAGCTTGCTATATCAGTTATTGTGAATGCAGTTAAAGTAGTCATACCTCTGCATTTGGACTGGAGATATCAAATTCATAATCTAAGATATGGGTGATGGCCTGAACTTCTATTTAATTTGCAGTCTTCAGTCATTGCCTTAGGCAGGTTGGTATATAGCCCATTTAAAAATCTCATGTGGATTTCTATATGATTACATCATATGACTTGAAATTTCATGTGTTCACTTATGACAGAATGCCTACAATGTAGCCAGAGCACTCAGAGTGAAAATGTGGAAAGGTTCTGAGGTTAATGCCACCTCCCTGGCACAAGCAACTGGCCACAATGTATTGCTTAACACATGTTGTGCATGGAAAACTGCTCACATGCGTCTCTAGTTTTGCTATGTGATCACAAACTGCAAGGGGATCCAAATGTTTGACTATGGAAAATGACTAACCTTATCAGTTGGCCTCCATACATATCCACGAGCTAGTAGGGGCACTGTTGAAGCACTTTGTTCCTCTCACATGAAAGTTTATACCCAGAATAAAACTTTGTTGGTCTTGAAGGTGCCACTGGACTCAAACTTTGTTCTGAGAAACACTGGTTTACGTTGCTTGCTAACAGCTTTCTCCTCGCCTGACCAAGGCTGAGTTCTAATGGTCTGATGTGTTCCTGCTCATGACTGGCCTGCTATGTGGAGCAGCCAGTACTAGAGTAAATTCAGCCAGCTGGGGAGAGGGAGTGGTAGTATTTGGGCCAAAAATGTTGCCTAAAGCTCCACCTGCTACTCTCCCATCTTGCACTGTTATTCCCAAAGTGCTTATGACAGATTCATAATCTTTTATCTCAGCTGATTCAGTTCTGAGAACCTAAGAGATTCTGAACTTTGTAATAAAGGTCCAGCCTGGATTATTTAAACCAGACAACTGATCAAATTGAAAAAGAAAGTGATCTAAATGGACAGACCAAAAACTTGCTAATATCTCGTGTTGCTTTTTTCAAATAGTGTGAAGACATTATAAACAATGATACTGCAAAGCAATGCTTGTAGAATCTGTGCAATCATGTAAGTCTTCCTGCAAGAAGCTATAAAATTGATCAGCAACTATAAAAATAGGAATTTACTGCACTATTAAGAGGAAAGGCACTGTTTATAGATAGTTTACAACAATAGGTATCTTCATGTAAAAGCCAAGACAAATTCCAACAGACTAGATGAACTGGCATTTTTTAAAATGTGGTTATTACTATTGCAAGAGAAAAATAACCAACATCCTGAGAATAACTCCCAGCAGAGTTCAGCTGTTCTCACTAATACAAGATTCACTACTGAAATTAGAAATTTTTCACTGACATACAGCCTAATTTTAAAATTTGCTGTGCTAGTAAATAAATTTTAAAACGGGATGTACAAAACATTGTTATCAGCACAATCCAAATAATCTTATCTATCACCAGCATTCAGGCCAAGCGACTGGAACAGGGGGAGGTCTCAGTTAAGCGACTGCAGTTAATGGAGGCATATCTGGCAAACCACTCTTTGTGAAAGTTTTTTTTAAGTCAGTTGTGTACACAGCATACAGATATTTTTTTTAAATGGCAGAGGAAGAGCTCAGTATAAATTTGTGAGGGGCCCAGGAAAAAAAACCTATCGGCAACTCTACCATTATTGCAAGGATTTCATGATGGCACTGCAAGCAACACAGAAGCTCAAACCATAACGAGGATCAGAATTAAAACATATTTAGTCACACATTAGAATCACTGAATTCTGAACAACACACAGCTTGGATCCAACAGAATATTTCTGTGGGTGGAAGAGTTTCTGTCCATAGAAGTGCTCCCCTGGATCCAACCCAGTGTCTCCTGTAGAGAATGTCATATTTACAGGTCCCAAGTTTATAATTTCACAGACCTAGCTGGCACAAATCCTAACTTACAGTGGCATCCTAAACTGAGTTACACCCTTCTAAGTCCACTGAAGTCCACTGAGACCCAGTTTGGTGTAAGTGGTTAAGAGCGGCGAACTCTAATCTGGAGAACCAGTTTTGATTCCTAACTCCTCCATGGTGACCGGAAAAAAGCCCACAGTCATAAATGCTCACAGGAAAAAAGCCCACGTGGAAAAATGCCCACATGGAAAAAAGCCCACACGGGAAAAAGCCCATATACGTAAAAGCCCACACGGGAAAAAGCCCATATACATAAAAGCCCACACGGAAAAAAGCCCACATGGAAAAATACCATGTAAAGCGCCATAGATATTTATAATTGTGGATAACCATTCATCTCCATTTATGAGAATGAACAGGTATTACCTGTATTCACATGCAACTCTTCTTCTTCAGTGGGCTTCAAATTGTGTCAGTCTGCTAATGTGCCTCTTTGAGTTGTAGAATCCTCACTGAATCCCACATGCTGGGGAAGATATGCTGCTGTTGGAAAGACTGTGTGCAGGTTTTGCTTCATGTACATCACCCCAGCATATAAATTGGCACCATTGGGTACGTCAGCAAAACATAACAAATTGTGATTCTTCTTACCCACTTCCTCTGATCACTGAGAGATAATTTGCTTCACCTTCCCAGGGTTTGAAATCAATACAGGTTTTTAGGCGGTATTGTTCAAAGGCTTTGAGAATAAGTCCTTTGGCATTCATTTCTGGAAGAAAAATAAAAAGTCAGTTACTAAAATATATGTCTGTTAACTCAGGTAACATTCCCATCATAAACCAAGAATACTGCTGGTAACACTGATACATTTGATACATTAATAGAAAATAAATTATTGTAAAAATTATATTAGCCTAGTTAATATGTTACATACTCTATATAAAATTGATTACTATACCTAGCTTAATTTACTGTAAACATTAGTAATTTTCTTGGATTGTTTGCACATAATTTATTTACTTAATTTACAGTGTTCCTTTCTCACAGAGACCCATGGTGGACAAGTATTGCAGATATTCAAGCTAAAATGATTTCTATTTAAATTAAATATTTCCTTTTATTGTAGTTTTCTACATTTTTGTCTGTTTTCCACAATACAAAATTTTTCATCAGTAATATTTTAAATTCAATTTGTTCTAATTACTTTTGTCCTCATTTTTGCTCCATCCTGGCAAATAACTTCAGAAACTAACATTTTAAGGGTTCATATTAGGGCTGCCAAGTGGGGGCGGGTGGCGAGTAAACCCCCGCTTTGGAGGCCCGATTTCCGCCGCCGCAGAATCAGGCCCCAGGGGGAACCCCGCCCCCGAAGCGCAGCGTGGCTTCGTCACCAGAGGTGACGCAACCATGTAGAGCCGATCGGGGCCACACCCGATCGGGGCCACACCCCCAACGTGCTCTACGTCGTGCGTCACTTCCTGTGATGTGCAGGCGGCGCGCGCGTGCGCGCACAGGTCCTACAGCAACTCCCGGAGCCAAGAGACAGTCCCCCGTCGGTGAGTACAAAGGACTTGGCAACCCTAGTTCATATCGAATACTGCTTTTCAAAGAATGAATGCACTATCATACCCAGGCTGTCCTCCAGGACATATGGAATGGTGTGGGGCCATCGATACTTATCACCAATAATGGAGTTTCGTTTCTGGAAAGGAGGGAAAGTATGAAGAATTCAGGGAAGCAAAACATAAAGGTTAATATTACCAAAGCTCTCTGCCTTTGCATTCAAGTGACTCTGCTATGGGGCATGTCAGTTCCTCACTGCTTATGGCACACTGTAATGTGGCTAACTGGGGATAATCTGTTAGTGCTTCAGTGTAGTGAACTGCTCTGTGAAAGGTCATGTATTCTGACACACAATTGGAGACTGTAAAACATCATCTATTTTAATAAACACAAAATAGCTTTCTGGACTTCTATGAAGAAAGGCTTGTAAATGCATGGCATGTGCCTCATGACATTTCCTCAGGTATAGAGGAAAAGTATGCAAATGGAATAGTTTGCAAGAAATATTGTAAGCTAAAAAAGCTTCTGTCTATATATCATTAGTATAAACACTATGAATATTGTGCCAGCATACAAACTGAACAGTAACATAATGGCTGATTCTTTACCTGTCTCTCTCCCACTTTTATTCTCTCAGATATTCTCTGTGCATTCCTCTCTAGTCACTTTAAACTACTGCTTCATAAAGGAAATGTTTATAGCTAACAAGGGGGTTAATAGCTCTTTACTGTGGCTGAATTCTTGTATCCTGAGAAACTCTGTAGATGGAGACGTTTCTGGCCCAAACTTCCAGAAACAGAAATTGAACAAACCATACTGATGCTGTAATGAAAGAGAGGGCTTAGAGGCAGAAGCTTCCTCATTAGGGATGCGTATGAACCAGCTCACAACCTAAAGTTCAAGCTGAACTTCAGCCAGTTTGTGGTTTGCAAACTCACGTTAGTTTATGAACTTTTAGTGCTGTTCGTGGTGGTTTGTGATTGGAGACAACAAGACTAGTGCTGATCGATTCAACTGTTTACAAAACTCCAAGGCAACAAGGAGGGCAGAATTCTCCAGCCTTGGAGACACCAATAGGAGCCCTCCAAACTTTAACAGGCACTGCCAGCCACCAGTCACAGAGTTCCCATTCTGCTCTATGGGTTCAGAAGGCTATATATTCATCAGCTCTGCTCCCCCCCCCCTTGTTTGCTGGCTGGTGAATCAAGACAGAGACACAGAGCTAGCAGAGCAGAGTCATTGCTTTGCTTTCTGCTTGTGTTCTGGTGTCTGCTGCTGGGATTCATTGCTTCCTGAGTGTGGTGCAGGATGTCATCTTCTTCATGACCATCCTGTGTGGGGAAGAGGAGCTCAGCATCTGCTCAAATGACTGGCTGACCCTCTTCCCAAATGGTGCATGTCCTGAAGCTTTTCCAGGACACCACCAACATGCTCTGTGCCCACATGGCCAGCTGGGGGCAAGTCATCTCCCTGATTTGAGGGCTGGACTGGGAGTTGACCACTGCACTGCAGTCAGGCCCCAAGGGGATGGCTGAACTCCGTGGGTCTGGGCCTTGGCAGAGAGATTGCAAGTGGGCATCACCGTCAGGTTCCATCCTCTCTGCAAAGAACAGGAGTACAAGCTGGCCTTTATCTGCAACCCATGGATTAAGTACAGCATTGCTCTCCAGAATGTAGAGCTCATGGAGTGGAAGTGTGAGCTCTGCAAAGAAGTACGGAGGCTTCAGGTCAGCAGGCATGGCCAGAGGGAATAGTAGGTGGAAGAAACTGGGTGAAGGAGTAGTAGCTGCAGACCACCACCTCTGCCTCCAAGAATCCAAACAGGCAGAAGCCCCTCTACTGGTTGTTGGTAGTGAAGCGGGAGGTCAGTAGCAGCGGTGGGAAGGCCAGGTGTATCATGGTGGAGGATTCAGCAGAGGTGATGGTGAGGGAGTACCTCACTGAGTCCCCTGAGCCTGCCTCCACCAGTCCCCTCAAATACTGGTCATGCAAAGCCATCATCTGGGCAAACCTCTCTTGTGTGGCCATGAATCCCCTCTCCTGCCCCCCCACCAGCGTCCAGAGTAAGTGAGTGTTCCCCCACCTGGGAGACCTTCTCAGCCCCCACCTCTGCTGTCTGGACCCAGCCAGGGTGGACGAGTTGTCCTTCCTGAAGGTCAGTTTCACTCTGCTGGGCTCCCCTGATCTGGACCTGGTAGAGTAAGATCCAGGGCTACTGATGTCCTCCTGTGTGTCCCCGCATTCCTTCTCCTGTCTGCGTGATCCAACATGCAGCCTGTGGGTTCCACCCTTGGCACTTGGGTGGGAGGATGGCTGCCTCTGTTGGGTGGGGGTGGGCTGGCCCCACACCCAACCCAAACAACATCTACCTCATGAGAAAACACCTACTTTATAAACCAACATCTGCCTCATAACAAAACACCTACCTCACGAACCAACATCTAACTTATAGTGCAACACCTGCCTCATGGAACAACATCCACCTCAGCAAACATCTACCTCAACAAACATCTGCCTATACAAGCAAACCCCTTTTTTTACTACTGCTTTCCATTGCAGGTGATCTCTTGTCTGTACAACGTGTTCTGCCAATGGTGAAGAACCAGAAATTTCACTTAGAGGTAGGCTGTGATTAGAGGATCTATATGTTTGGGCCTGTATTGTGTAGTGGGTTTGCCGCATGGACGAAGGACAAAGACCGGCATAGTGCAAAGCACGCTTTATTTGGTACACAACAAGACAAGGTCTAACGGCCGGCAGGCCAACTATATACACTCCAGGGACACACCCCTGGACCCCGTTGGTGGGTTTGAATTTCCCGCCACGGTGCCCATTGGTTCCCCCAGTGGAGGGTCTAGGAGCCTAGTCCCTATTGTTCTCCCAGAGTCAAGCTCTGGCTGTTCGCTGGCCCCCGGTGGCGGTCAGCTTACACAACAGCCTGAGAGAATTGTGAACATGCTTTCCTTAAGAACATAAGAACCTAAGAGAAGCCAGCATTGGATCAGGCCAATGGCCCATCCAGTCCAACACTCTGTCACACAGTGCCCAAAAATACCAGGTGCCATCGGGGGTCCAGCAATGGGTCTAGGACACCCGAAGCCCTCCCACTGTTGCCCCCCCAAGCACCAAGAATGCAGTGCATCACTTGCCCCAGACAGAGTTCCTATCTATACCTTGTGGCTAATAGCCACTGATGGACCTTTGCTCCATATGTTTATCTAATTCCGTCTTAAAGCCATCCATGCTTTTGTAGCCACCACCACCACCACCTCCTGTGGCAGTGAATTCCATGTGTTAATCACTTTCCGGGTGAAGAGGAACTTCCTTTTATCTGTTCTAACCCAACTGTGATGTGGTGTCTGGCTGGGGTGCCCACCCAGCAGCCGTGGGGTTATTTTGGGGAGCCCCTGTCAAAAGTCTGGGGGTGCCTGGTCTACCTTTTCACCTGTCCTTCATAACCTGTCTTTTTAAACTTGAGGGGTGACCCTGCCAGCTTCACATATGTTTTCATTTATCCTCGGAGTAGAAGAATTCACCCCGATGGATGGGTGCACTCCAGACCCAGTTGTAGAGAATAATCCACCCCCTTGGTGGGTGTTCTCTGCATCTGTGTGTGTAAGCCTTAGCTGGTGGGTGCCTCGGACAAGGGCCCACATTTATTATACCCTCCCAGCTGCCATGGGGATACTTTGGGGACCCCTAATCAAAAGTCTGCCTTTCCATCTGTCCTCCAAGTACTGGTTTTGCATTTCAGCCCTGGAGGGAGAGCTGTGAGAGTTGTGGGTACACTTCCCTTCCTTGTGGTGTCTAGCTGGGGTGCCCGCCAAGCTGCCATGGGGTTATTTTGGGGAGCCCCCATTCACACTGTGGGGATGCCTTGTCTGCCTTTCTGTACTTCTGTCATTTTAGACTTGTGGGGTGGCCCTGTCATCTCTACATGTGTTTCCATTTATCTGTAGAGTAGAAAAATTCATGCTGATGGATGGGTGTGCTCTGGACCCAGGTACAGAGTACAATAAGCCAGCTAGTATGTAAGCCTTAGCTAGTAGGTTCCTCAGCTGAGTACCCTTATACCCTCCCAGCTGCCATGGAGGTACTTTGGGGACCCCCTTCGAAACTCTGAGGGTGTCTGCTTTTCCGGCTGAATACTAGCTGTTTGTTGCAGCCTGGAGGGGGTGGCTGTGAGCATTGTGGGCACACTTTGGTTGTCAGAGTTGGCCTCAGGGCTTCAAACCACCATGTCTACATACGTCATTGCACAATTTGAGGTTTGGGTGTCAGGGGTGGACTCTGGGCTTCAAGCCACCATGTCTACATACGTCTCAGGGAGGCTTTGAGCCACCATGTCTACATACGTCTCAGGGGGGCTTTGAGCCACCATGTCTATATGCGTTGTTGCACACTTTCAAGTTTGGGTCTTGCGTGGTCTCAGCAGGGCTTTGGGCCATCATGTCTACATACATCTCAGGGCTTTGAGCCACCACATCTATATACATTGTTGCACATTGGTTTGGGTTTGGGTTTCAGGTGCTCTCAGAGCACATTGCACTGATTCTGCTGGGCTGCAAAAATGCTCACCTTCAGTTTCTACTGCTGAGATTCTTGGGGACTTTGATTCTGTTCTGCTGGGCTTCTATTGCCCTTGCTTTTTTTGCTGTTTCCCCCCACCATTGGAAACAATGGAAGATGGGGGGGCACCTTCTGGGGGGGGGGGCTGTACTTCAAACCCCGTAATTCCAATTGGATAAGATAAGAGTCAGCTGGAGATCCCCTGCAAGTTTGGTGTCTCTAGCATGCTGGCATTATATCCACTCCTGAACCTGTGTCTGCATTTCCCCAAAAAGCACTTTCGCGGGGGCATCTTCTTTTTTGGAGGGTATTCTACCACGAACTTCACAAACCTGGTTCATATAATGCCTTTTTAGTTCATAATGGTCTGTGGTTTGGTTTGTGGGTCTGCCACAAACCATGAATCAAACCACATTTTCCCAATTCGTGCCCATCCCTATTCCTCAACATTAAACCCTTGAGAAGAAGACATCTAAGATTAGAGGAAAAATTTATAACCTTTTTACAATAATAAGGTATGGACCTTTTCATCTCCAGATTGGCCAACATTTACACTGATGCTTGCCTCTGGAACTCACCCCATCAAGTTTGATATCACCCTCAAACAGGTCCAGTCCTAAAGCTAAAAAAAAAAGAAAACCCAGTACAGATTAGTGCATTCTCATTCTCTCTCATTGTTGTAAAATGCAAAAAATATAAAAAACCATTAAAAACCTTCATTGATATCAAAGATATCTTGGTCCATTCCATTGTCTTCACTTATTTCTGGGAAAATGACACAGAAACAATGTATTTAGCTTAGCACTGTATACAATTGTATATTTTATTTGGTTGTAGGGCAATTTATTTAGGAAACGTTGATACAACTGTATTAAATAAGCATACTACATATTTATGAATCATAACAATCCTGTTGGAATCCTGAACTCAACAGCACAGTTCCAATTAAACATTTTTAGGATTGGAGTGTCAATGTGACAGTAATTATCAATCTATATTTGTCTCTATTGGTTTCACAAACTGGTTCTGTTATCTATATTTTAAATTAACAGAGTGCTAAATACAACTCACCCAGTGGTTCATGAACAGGCTGGAATAAAAGAAAAAGATTAAGTAAGATGCACAATGTTCTTTTAATAATTTGCAGCTAGATTTTTTAAAAACTTTCATCTCAGGATTTTTCTCTGCTGTTTAGCTGATAGCTTTATTTCTGGTGCTCTTCCTAGACCATGTTCTCTTGGGGGGAGGGACAGCACAGGATGTTTTTCATTACTCAGAAATAGCTCTTATTTTTTAAAAAGTTATCAATCCCTGTCCTAATGTCTAAGTATAAAAATAATATTTTCTTTGTTGCCTTACCAGACTGTAAGCAATCTGTAGAAGAGCCCAGTTTAGGATCAGAGAAACTGACCACCAATCCATTGTACTGTATAATCTTCGTACGGACTGTGTACTATGTATGGACTATGGACTCTTAATTTCTACGTCATTTTATGTATTTAATATGCTGTCATAAACTGGAACCTTTGCTCTTGTATTGCAGGCATGAGATATGTACCTTGATCATGATCAATCAGCTATTATGACCCATCTATTGTGGTAATGTCCTGACTTGGAATAGCTCAGGCTAGCCCAATCTCATCGGACCTCAGAAGCTAAGCTGGGTCGACCGTGATTAGTGTTTGGATGGGAGACCACCAAGGGAGTCCAGGGTTGCTATGCAAAGGCAGGGAATGGCAAACTGCTTCTGTTAGTCTCTTGCCTTGATCACCCTATGGGGTCAATCTAAGTCAGCTGCAACTTGATGACACTTTCCAATAGGCAACAAAGAGAAAGACAAGTTAGGTGTTCTTCTACCAGTGTACAAAACAGCCCTGGAAAGCCCTCCCAGTGGCCTTCTCTCCTGAAAGTAGGGAGGGAGAAAGACCAAGCCCACTTGCGCAGACAGCCCCACATCAAACAGAGCTCCAGCTGGGAAGGCCTCACAATGGCACAGGTGGATTGATCATTAAGGCCATTAGGACTTTTCCTTGATGGGCTTATAGCGTGCCACCACCACCACCTGGGCTGGGCTGGGCAGGGCCAACCTAGTGGTGAGAAGGGCAGCCCATCCGAAGAAATGGCAGAGGCCATAATGTCCTATCTGCTCCTGCTGATGTGAGGCTTTATTCTCCTCCTCCCCTGGAATTTCACAACATAACTAGAAAGTTTCAGTTTTTCATTAACAAAAGGAAACAACCCTTCTTTGTTGAATAGGAGGCTTTCCACCTGCAAGTTTCTCAACATGAACAGGATGCTGTGAAAAAATCAAATATTGCACCTTAGGGAAAGTACAGTTTATATGGACCTGGCCATGTAATCTGCTTTGTTTAGCCACACTTGATGGCTTAGCGCCTCAGCCCAGAACAGTCTGCAGCCTGAGGGTCAGAACCTCAGGTGCATGGCAGAGCCACACTTTCATGAGCTCACTTTCATGAGACACACTTTTTTCATGAAAAAGTTGCCATATTTGTTCTGTTGTTTTTGAGAAAGCCCTGTTGCTAGAGTGCATGTATAGACAGCAAGGGTCCCAATCCTCCTACCGCTCTTTGCACACTAAGAGGAGCAGTAGGCCAGCCATCACCTGGTAGGAGAAAGGTTTCCTCAATGGCACTGACTCTTGGCTTGTTTTTTACTATGGTACACCTGTTGGTACTAATCTTGTGGATTAGTACCCTAGCTTCCTTGGTCTACTGCCTAATGTTCTGATAGGGTTGCCAGACCCCCTGGTTTGGCCGGGATTGCCCGTTTTGGAGCCCCCCCAAGAGCAACCACCCAGCCTCCTCCCCACCTCTCCTAAACATGCTGCTTGGAAGCAGCGGGGGCTGCACACCTGCACTCTAAGCCCTAAACCTGGGGCTTGGAATGCAGGCACACGTGGCCTCCCCCCACCTCTCCCCAGCAGCATTTAAAGGATGTCTTTAAATGCTGCTTAGAAGTGATGGTGGGAGCATGCCTGGACTCTAAGCCCCAAAATCAGGTATTGGAATGCAGGTGCATGCGGCTTCCCCCCCCTTCCCAGCAGCATTTGAAGGATGGCAGGGGTGCCGCTCCCCAATGTGATGATGTCACTTCTGTATGACATCATCATGTTAGGGACTCCCCACCCCTTCCAGTAATGCCCCCCAAAGTTCCCCCCTGTGGACTTTGAGGGGACCAGGCAACCCTATGTTTTGGCCTTGACACCAGTGAAGACATAAACCCAGTAGGTCCTTTGTCTGAAAAGCTTGAAAACCACTGACCTAGAAGATCACAGCAACTTGTTTTCATCTTTCAAGCAGACCCACAGCAACAGCTGGCATCTCTACAACAGCACTTGGATGGTTTCAGTCATTTTGATTAGACCAAATGCAGAAAGTGGTTCTTGTTGACCTAATCTGTGATTTTGGAGCTCTTGTGTGGAGTCTCAAAGGGGCCCAAATGGACCAAGATGAATGCCAATCATCCATAAACCTGGGAAAACAATTTCAAGGCTTGGAGCAGCTGGCTGGCTGGCGACTACCCCCTCGTTGCCCTGGAGAGATTCATGACTTTAGAACAATGGGCCATCCCGGACCTATTGATTCACTAAACATAATCCCATCAACACCCAAGCCTTACTTCCCCTCACCCATTACCCCTTAATTAAGCAGTAATAAATCAACACTAAAGTCTTTTCACCTTTGCAGTTGCCCTTCCCATCCCATACTTGTGAAGCCATCAAGCCTCTCATGTCTCTTTGTCTACCTCTGGTAAAGCCATTAAGTCATTGTTTTCTAGCGAGCATGTTATCCCCACCTGAGGGTACATTTTGCCCTGTAATTATGGCACCCTACTACCCAGCAGTGTGTGTGTGTGCACGCCTTGGATTCCTCCTCACCCCCCCCCACTTGCCTGCAGGGGTCGTTTCGTAGAAAAAGAGCTAGGGGAACTCATTAGCATCACTCATTAGCATATGCCACACCCCCTGACATCACCAGAAGTGTGTCATAAGGCCACACCCCCTGACATCACCGGAAGTGTGTCATAAGGCCACACCCCCCGCCCCCAACGGTCCCGGCCGCCGTCGCCGGCCTTGCAGCTCCACTGCCGAGTCCCATGATGACCTGAAGATTTTCTTCCTCATTAGCACTGAATTAAGATGTGATTTGGAATTTTGCTTCTTTTTTCTTCTGTGAAAGGAAGGTGAAGTCTTTCTCTGGTTTTGTCTTACTGGATGTGAAGGATGATGCTGTACTTCTAGTAAATGATTTTACATGGTGGGCGGTGGGAGGAGGGAGAAGCCGGTGAGGGAAGCCTTCAGGCTCCGCTCGCCAGCCCTGCGCTGGGGGGGGGCGGTGGGAGGAGGGAGAAGCCGGCGAGGGGAGCCTTCAGG
>NW_015168064.1:373467-375494 GCF_001447785.1 Gekko japonicus
CTCCGATCGCGGCCTCTGGTGGGTGCGGGGGGGGGAGCTGGCGATCGGAGCCTGTGGCTCCGATCGCAACCTCTGATGGGTGCGGAGAGAAAATGGCGGAGGCTGACTCTGGCAGCAGTAGTGGTGTGGGCGGGACCGGGCTTCGAGTTCTTACTGGTTGGACGGGGCTTCGACTTCTTATTGGTCCGAAGATATGATAACTGGCAGTCCCACTGGCCTAACACTAAGGAGGCCAAATTTAGAACGTTCATATAGAACGTTCTTACTCAATTATATATAAGGAGAGATGGGCTGGAGGGCGGGACATAAAGTTTTGGGAAACTTTTTTCTGTTTTTTTAAAATTCTGATGGAAAAATTGGGAAATGTTGGCAAGTATTGAAAAAACAAATTTGATATGAAACATTTTCTCTTTTGGAATGAGTGAAATGCTATTTAGGATAAAGGGGGGGTTTTTGTTCAAAATATAGAGTCATAGAATCACAGAGTTGGAAGGGGCCATACAGGCCATCTAGTCCAACCCCCTGCTCAATGCTGGGTCAGCCTAGAGCATCCCTGACAAGTGTTTGTCCAGCCACTGTTTAAAGATTGCCAGTGAGGGGGAGCTCACCACCTCCCTAGGTATCTTACTGTAAAAACGTTTCTCCTAATATCCAGCCGGTACCTTCCCATCCTTAATTTAAACCCATTATTTCAAGTCCTATCCTCTGCTGCCAACAGGAACAGTTCACTGCCCTCCTGTAAGTGACAGCCCTTCAAATACTTAAAGAGAGCAATCATGTCTCCTCTTCTCCAGACTAAACATTCCCAAGTCCCTCGTCCTTTTCTGATGGTCTCCAGGCCCCTGATCATTCTCGTCGCTCTACTCCATTCTGTCCATATCCTTTTCAAAGTGAGGCCTCCAGAACTGCACATAATACTCTAGGTGTGGCCTGACCAATGGAGTGTACAGTGGGACTATGAAATTTTGTGGTTTCGATGTTATGTCTCTGTTAATACACCTCAAGATCACATTAGCCATTTTTGTTGCTGCACCACACTGGCTGATAATATTTAACTTACAGTCCACCCATACCCCAAGATCTTGTTCACACACTCTGCTACCCATTTATATAGTAGTGTGCTCACACAAACTGCTATGTAGCATGAGAAAGCCTTAGGGCTTTCCCCCAATGGAATTCTTTTTCCAGAAGTTCTTTCAGTGCTCCCCAAAAATTTTCCAGGAGTTCTGTGATTTTTGTTTGGGAATGAGTAAAATGAAATACAAGATATTACTCAAAGTGCATACTAGGATCTGGGAGACCCAGGTTTTGAATCCCCACTTGGCCATGGAAACTTGCTAGCTGACCTTGAGCCAGTCACATACTCTCCGTTGAATACAGATTGAGATACACATGCAGGCAAACAGATCAAACCCTACGCCAAAGGATAACTGGACACAAATCTGACATCAAGAATCATAAGACTGAGAAACCTGTAGGAAAACACTTCGACCTTCCACGACGTTTAATGGATAACCTCAAAGTACCTGCTTTATTGCAGAGGAACTTTGGGAACAGGAAATTGCCGAGTGGCAAAGTGCCACTGGACTCAAACTTTGTTCTCAGTCTAATGTACTTTACAGGATTGTTGTGAGGACAGAAGAATGATTTAACACCTTTGGGTCCCAACTGGGGAGAAAGGGAGGATATAAATTACTTAAATAAATAAATAGATTTCACCTGAATTCATAAAACAGACAAGATGTATTCTGTGGCAGCATTTCCATCTTCTCAGAATAAGGTAGCTGACAATAAAACCCAGCATACTCTATTGGAGAAAACTTTTTAAGTATCACAACCAGGGTTGTAAGCTACTCTTTAGATGTTTCCAGAGATATAACTAAACATGAATATAGATCAGTGCAGTAAATAATCCTCTAGTTGTCACGCATTAGTTGCTTATTATCATTTACTAGATTTATCGTACTTTTATCTCACTCCAAAAAACATGAATTCTCTATTGTTCTCTCCCAGCAGCTCTGAAGTAT
>NW_015168064.1:375543-376190 GCF_001447785.1 Gekko japonicus
TATAGTAAAAGGCAAATAATTTGCAGAAAAGTTACAAGGGTGATCAATAACCTTTCCCAATAAATTTCTTTCATGTTAACACGGGGAATACATCAAATTCAAGAATTAAATGAGACCATAAAACTGAAAATGGAAATACAGGCACCTGTGTGGGATAATAAGCCAGGACAGAGAGCTTCATGGTGATCGAAGTATTTCTAGTATGCTGAGTTTATAGGATTGCCAACCTCCAGGTGGGACCTGGAGACCTCCAAAAATTACAACTCATCTCCAGGCAACAGAGATAAGTTCCCCTGCAGAAAATGGCTGCTTTGGAGGGTGAACTCTGTGGCGTTATACCCTGCTGAGGCCCCTCCCCTGCTTGCAGCCCACTCTCCCCAGGTGCTATCCTCTCATTTCCAGTAATTTCCCAACCAGGAGCTGGCAACGCTATGGGTTGGAGCGCTGTCCCAGCCATGCTTTCTCCCAGTTGTGTTCCACACAACAACTTGATTCCAGGGGTCTTTTCCTAGAAAAAGAGCTGCAGGAGCTCATTAACATATGGTATGCTAATGAGCTACAAGGCTATTAGCATAATAGCTCATTAGCATATGCAACACCCCCTGACATCACCGGAAGTGATGTCAGAAGGGGAAGCAAAAGGGGGG
>NW_015168064.1:376277-384043 GCF_001447785.1 Gekko japonicus
GGGAAAGAGGTAAAGACAGAGAAGGAAAAAAGGAAAAGAGAGGACGGAAGAGAACGGAAAGAGAGAAAGAAAAGGAGGGAAATAAAAGGAAAGGGGAAGGAAAGGAGGGAAAGAAAGAGGGCAAAGAGATGGGGGGAGGCTCTCCCAACCCCCCAATCAAGCCTCCAACACCCCCCGTGGGTCCCTCACACCCCAGGAGGCGGGGGGGCTCTTCTGCCCTCCCATGGGCTGCAGCGCTCCGGCGCTGGCCCGGGGAGGTGGCAGGGGGGCCTCTTCTGCCCTCCCACGGGCTGCAGCGCTCTGGTGCTGGCCTGGGGAGGCAGCAGGGGGCCGCAGCACAGGGAGCTGGGCTTGCTGCCACCGCCATTTGTTCCAGCGCCTGGGCTCCCGGAGTGGCGCTCCGGCACACTCCGGCCCCAAAAGACCCCTGCTTGATTCCAAAATTCTGTCTTGCATTCAGTAACAATGGGTGTTCACACTGTGTAGCATTCCAGCAGCATCGAGCATTGTGACAATATTTGTGAAGACAATCTAATTTGCTATATATAACAATGAAAAAATAAATATAAGAATAATTTGGAAATGTTACCATGGATAGAAAAGACTAAAAATGTTTATTTTATCATCATTGTGAAGTTTCATGCTTCTATTTGTATATTTACCTAGATATGAGGAAGAATCATGCAAGGGTGGTCTTACGTACTGGGCATCCAGGGCTCCTCGGGCCCCACTTTGGGCAGGGCCGTGTGCTGTTGGTGGGAAGTGAGCAGCAGGGACTAGCACTTTCCACTCTGACTACCAGCACCAGTGTTCCCTCTAAGCTGAGTTAGTGTGAGCTAGCTCACAGTTTTTTAGCCTCCAACTCACACATTTTTGTCTTAGCCCTGGAAGGATGGCTTCAGAGCAAACTAATTTATGCAGTAGCCAAATGGCTCGGTCACCACTTTAATGCCAGTAGCTCATAAAACAGGATTTTTGCTCACAAGACTCTACAGCTTAGAGGGAGCATTGACCAGCACTGTGCACAAGTTTTTCCTCCCAGCTCCCACACTGCACTGTTTGCTTCTTGCCTTTTTTCCAGTGCTGGTGGGATGGGGCCATGTGGCAGGACCCCCTCCTATGGCATGATGGCAATCTGCCCCCTGTCCCCTATGGCAGGAGGCAATCTGCTGGTCAGTGGGGAGACCTCTGGCCTCCACCTACCCTCTACAGCCTGTGTCACTGTGGCCAGTGGCAAGAGGGACAGGAGGAAACAGGTAAGGTAGTGTGCAGTGTGCTGCTGTTTCAGTTTATTTCTATTACTTAGACCAGATATGCTTACAGATACACACACACACACACACACACATATATAAATTACAGAAAAAGCATTCCAGAAAATTTAAAAGCTAATCTAAAAATTTTAAATATAAAACACTTCCAAGTAAAATGCATTCGAGACTAGCATAAAAGTTACAACTAACCACTAAACAATTTCCATGACCGAAGTAAAAAGGTAAAGGTTCCCTTGCTCGAAAGCCAGTCGAATCCGACTCTAGGGCTGCAGTGCTCATCTCCGTTTCAAAGCCGAAGAGCCAGCGCTGTCCGAAGACATTTCCGTGGTCATGTGGCCGGCATGACTAAACACCAAGGCGCATGGAATGCTGTTACCTTCCCACTGAAGTGGTACCTATTTATCTACTTGCAATTTCTTGCTTTCGAACTGCTGGGTTGGCAGGAGCTGGAACTAGAGACGGGAGCTCACTCCGTCATGCGGCACACTCGTGTCTCAAACTGCTGAACTTGTTTACAGAAAGCACTTTATTATTGTTATTGGTATTATCATGTGATTTTACTGTTTTATTTGGTTTTATGTATGGGCTCATGCCCCTTGTAAGCCGCCCTGAGCCCGCTTGCGGGGAGGGCGGGGTAAAAATGCCTTAATAAATAAATAAACTACCGACCTTCCACAGCCTGCAGTTCAGCGTCTTAACCACTTGAGCTACTTGATGAGTAATCTTGAGATGTTTGTCAATTAAAAGAAATTCAAGTTTAGTTTTTTCTGGCAGACCTGAGTTTTTTCCTATCAGTGGAGTGATAATCTCTGTACGTGCCACCTCATAGTGTGGGCATTTATATGTTCTAAGGTCTCTATCTTCCTGAGTGGGCAGGTGCAAAGCCTTTCCGCATAAGGAATGTTCTTATATTTCCCATGAAGTACAGTGGAAGGGAGGGCAGAGCATCTAGCTAAGGAAAATGCTCTTTGGAGCTCCTTTACTTCCAATGATATTAGGTAATCTGCTGGTTCAATTTGTAATACTTGCCCTCATATTTTGTATGCTGGCAATATCAGTTTGACATTCGATGTC
Organism: Gekko japonicus; assembly: GCF_001447785.1. Classification (NCBI taxonomy): domain Eukaryota; kingdom Metazoa; phylum Chordata; class Lepidosauria; order Squamata; family Gekkonidae; genus Gekko; species Gekko japonicus. The sequence goes on from NW_015168064.1 coordinate 378,626, forward strand.
CTTAATTCTTTGTTTCACTAATTTTTTTTCCTGTTCCATTCCACATAACAGAAGAACCTGAACAGAAGCACCTGAGGGGAAAGGCCAATTCTGACAAGGTAGCTTTGAACCACTTTGCACCAGTTTGATTGAAAATTATCAATGTAAATCAGAGGGAGTAGACCTTGTGGGCTAAGCTGTCCCTTTAGCCATGTGTAAATAGATAGGATACTAACCCATGCCTCCTGTCTCTAATCTTACCCTGGCATTTGATACACATTTGGGGACCTGTAGGAGAGTTCTTAAAAATTTAGATTGAACTCTTTCTTGGGGGTTAAAATGTGAGCTGGGTGGCCCCAAAACTGAGCCATATAACTATTGTGCCAGCGTCTTAGCTTTATATAATTTCAGAGCGGCAGGAACGTATGATCCCCCTTGTGAATGAAAGAATTTTACAATACCATTTGCAGATCTTTCACCTTGGTCCGCAGCATAATTGCTGTGTTGGAATCTAGAACCTGTTGCCTGTAGAACCACCCCGAGATATTTAAAGTTGGTCACCTGCTCAATATGCTGGCCATTGATCATCCAAGTCCGATTCCTCTGTCTAGGCCCAAAAGCAACAATCTTGGGTTTTTGATAGTTAATTATAAGAGATTCTACTTCACAGTATGAGGAGAGCTTCCTAAGGGCTTTCCTTAACCCTAGAGGTGTTCTGGAGAGTAGCATTGTGTCGTCTGCATATAACAGCACTGAAATCATTCTGTTGGCGAGGCTAGGGGGATGAAGCTCAGAAGAGCTGAGCCATCTGGGTAGGTTATTTATATAATAAATAAATAGGGCCAGTGCTAGGAGACAGCCTTGCCTGACCCCTCTAAAGGTTTGTATAGGTTCGGTAAGATGTCCTTGTCTACTGCATCTGACCCTCGGAAATTTGTTCATATAAGGCCCTTATACGGTGTACAAGTCTTCTTTGATGAATTTGATCATTTATCCCACAATCGCACAGTGTGCTGCTGTAGACAATCAGTTGGGTGGTTGTGGGGAGCTCTGACCAACCTCTTCACCACTGCAAGAGACACAGATAGCAGAGGCAGGAAGAGGGTGACAGCAGAGGCAACAGCCTCCCTATGAGGGTCCTCCACTTTAATACCTGCTGGCCACTGCCACCTCTTCTCAAACTGTCCCAGCTCCCTTTGACTTACAGCCATAGCTTTGCCTTCTTGTCCCCGCAGACACCTCAATCCATGGACCTTGCTTCTCCAGCTGAGCACTCGGGAGACCAACTGACTACCTTCACTTCATCTGCACTTTCACTTCCCCACATGGGTTCCACTGTTACCTACCCACCAAGCAAGCAAGCTCCACTCCTTCCACAGCGGAAAATTGAAACTGAAAGGAGCAGCCCTCTGAGGGACTCTCCCACTTTGTTCTCTTGGGGGAGGCATGGAAATTCCAGCTAGGTGCTTCTAGTGATATCTGAGGTGAGGTAGTTCTGTGGCAAGCAATAATTTGGGCAGTGTTGGAGGGGCGGTTCTGAGTGAATGCTGCAGGATTTATTTATTTATTTATTTAATTTATTTTGCGATTTTTATCCCGCCCTATCCAGTAGCTCAGGGTGGCTAACAACATCATAAATACTAAAACAATAAAAACGATTTTTATACAGTAAAATTGGTGCTAAAATCTATGCAGTCTATACAATTTACAAAATGCTCAGCGACTTGTTCTTGTGATCTTGATGGTAAACGCGTCCCAGCTTAAGCAACTGATCGACCTCATAGTGCGTAGGTGAACCCACGGTTGCTTGGGAAAATGCAGCACTTCGCCAGACTACAGAGACTTCTGGGATGCTAAGCCAAAGGCCTGATAGAACAGAGGCCGGGGCTAATTCAGGAATGGCTGAGGGAGAAGAAGACCCAGTCGCACTTCAGTTTAAATTCCCTGACAGTAGGTAAGAGGAGCATTTCCCCTCCTGTCTAGGGGATACAGCTTTGTCCTGTGGACCTACAAAAGCTGTTGGTCTTTCAGACCTCTTGCAGTCCTCTAATGCAGTCCAAACTGTAGTTATACCGTGTATATAACCAGAACTCAGGGCTGCAAGGTCCCCTGCTAGGGCAGATGTCCCACCAGCGACCTGCTCAGAGCCGTGGTGGGAGGGGAAAAAATTGCCAGTATTACACACAGAGCGACATCCCTTCCAAGGAAGACCTGGAGGTGATGTCACATTGCTCTAAGAACCTGGGATTCCCAGGGCAATGCGGCATCACTTCTGGTTCCCCTGGAAGTGAATTCACGCAATGGCAGGGCCTGTCCATGCCCCCACTCCCGTCTACTAGCACTCAGGAAGATGGTCACCACCTCCTGAGAGTTCTTGAAACATGCTCACTAAACAACTATAATGCACTGTATACAGATCTCCCCTCAAAGTCAATCTATAGACTCCAGTTGGTACAGAATGCTGCAGCTTGGCTATTATTGGCAGCTAGACTAGAGCATGCACATTACTCCTACTCTGCAGCTGCTTCACTGGCTGCCCATCTGTTCCCAGGCTCAATCTAAGGTTATGGCGATCACGCACAAAGCCCTCCATGACCTTGGCCCCTCATTATCTACAGTACCCCCTCTCCCCTCATGCTCTACCGTAACAGCTTTGCTCATCTGGAAAGGGCCTTCCACGGGTGCTACCCTGCAAATGGGCTAAATCAACAACTGTGGGTAGACTGTGCAGTCAAGGTTTTGGCTTTCCCCATCCTGGGGAAGGGTCTGCCGGCGAGCCAGCAACTGGTGGTCGACCATGTCGAACGCAGCCGACAGATCCAACAACACCAGTGCCGCCACACCACCTCGATCCAGATGCCTACGGAGATCGTCAGTCAGGGCAACCAGTACCGTCTCCGTCCCGTGACCCGGGCGGAACCCGGACTGGGAGGGATCGAGGATGGAAGCCTCATCCAGGTAGCTCCGTAACTGTGACGCCACCGCCCTCTCGATAAGTTTGCCTAAATAAGGCAAATTGGACACTGGCCGATAGTTGGCCAATTCGGCCGGGTCCAAAGATGGTTTTTTCAAGAGAGGGCGGACCATCGCTTCCTTGAGTGCTCCAGGGAACCGTCCCTCCATGAGGGATAGAGGCAGGGACTGGGATTGGAAGGGATGTGTGTACACACCCTACTACCACTCCATGTTGCTCCATTTTCCTGAGCCAATGGGGCCCAGAATCACTAAGGCCAGGGCCCCAAAGGCCACCCATGGAGTCATGCATTAACAATCTCGACAAAATTTTCAATGTATTACATAAACACAGTGATTTAGGGAGTTTGGATTTTTAAAATGTGCTGGTACTCCTAGATAAGATTGTATTGATTTTCAACAATTCTCCCCTCAGGACTTGAGAGAGCCCCTTCCTGAGTAGCCAGTAGTACTCAGTACCAGTGAAGTACTACCACAAAAAAGGCCTGCATGAACTCTTTTAGAAGAATTACAATATCTTTTTAGCTGACATGTCTACATGCACCCCCTCTCTCAGCTGGTCCAGAGGTTTGGGCTGGGTTGTCACCAGTATGCTGATGACACCCAGCTATACCTATTGATGGACAGCCGACCAGATACATACCGCCCCAGAGGTTCTAGTCAGAGCATTAGAAGCCGTGGCTGGCTGGTTGCAGCAAAGCTGCCTGAAATGAAATCCATCAAAGACGGAGGTCCTGTGCCTGTGTCAAGGAGGGATGGATTTAGGGATCCAGTTCCCAGCCCTCAGCAGGGGGCCATTGATGCCAGCGCCAATGGTAAGGTGTCTGGGCATGATCTTAGATGCCTCGCTTTCGATGGAGGCCCAGGTCATGACCGTTGCTAGAACAGCTTTTTACCATCTCTAGCTGCTCGGGCAACAGGTTCCTGATCCCTCACTCCGTGACCTAGTCACAGTGATCCATGCAATGGTCACCTCCAGGCTGGATTACTGTAACTCGCTCTATGCTGGGCTGTCCTTGAGGTTGACTCGGAAACTCCAGCTGGTTTAAAATGCAGTGGTGCGTGTCCTTATGGTGGCACCTTTTAGAGCGCATACCCAACCAGTGCTCCACCAGCTGCATTGGCTTCCAGTGGAATACCGAATCCAGTTCAAGGTTATGGTATTACCCTTCAAAGCCCTGAGCGGTCTGGGACCTACATATATACAGGACCACCTCTCCCGCTATGTCCCTTGAAGAGCATTACGCTCATCAGAACAATAGCTGCTGGTTTTCCCTAGCCCTAAGGACATCCTTTTAGTCTCAACCAGAGCCGGGAACATTCCCGAGTGAGATCAGGGCCCTGCGGGATCTGCTTCAGTTCCACAGAACCTGTAAAATGGAGATGTTCCACCGGGCCTTTGGTTGAGGCAACAGGTGTCTCATTATTCTGGCCTTCCCTGCTCCATCTCGACCTGGTTTATGGGCCATCTTAGTGTGCTTAATATTGTAAAACTGTAGAATGTTTTTTGTTTTATGTGTTTTTAATTGTTGTGAGCTGCCCTGAGCCCTGCATGCAGGGAAGGGTGGGATAAAAATCTAACAAACAAATAAAACTTACCAGTTAACAGACACTTTCTGCAGAATAAAATGGTTCCAAAGTTATTTTTAAAATGGAATTTCAAAGACATCTGATTAAAAAACACTGTTGCCTTCTAGTAGTAGAAAGGCATTATAACTACCACATCTTGTTCATAAGAATTATGGCAAGACATTACAACCCAATTGTTTGGAATCAATTCTCAGAAGTAAGGTTTTCCAGTGTGCTGGCCTATGATACCCACTTGTGAAGAGGTATTACCCAAAAACAATCACGTGGAAACTTAAGAGGTCTCCTGTGGCTGAATTTTAACAATGTGCTCACCACTAACTCACTGTACTAAGTGGTGAGTGAATTCTGCCTCTTGAATTCAGCCCTTTCCAGGGCCCAGCCCTCTGCCTTTCAGGGAAAATCAGAAGTTTATGTATTCCAGGACTTATGTGAAAACCTTTCTTTCCCAAACCAATAAGTTCACAGTGCTCTACTTTAAAACTTTGTTTAGAAGTGATCTGACTAAATTACATAAAATATGAATCAAACCACACTGGCATAAGGAAAAGCTCCTTCTCTCGCTTTCTCTTTCTTTCCCTCCTTCTTTCCTTCTCTATTTCTTTCCCTCCTTCTTTCCTTCCCCTCCCTCTTTCCCCCCCCCCATAGCTAGCAATCCAAAAGAGTCCAGTGGTACCTTTAAGACCAAGGTTTATTCAGGTACAAGCTCTCCCTCCTCTGTGAGGGTAGATCTGTGGCCACACTTCTGGTGACATGGAGTGTGGCCTAATATGCTAATGAGCTATGCTGTCAGGGGGTGTGGCCTAATATGCTAATGAGTTCCTGCTGTTTGGTGTGGCCTATTATGCTAATGAGTTCCTGCTGGGATTTTTCTACCCC